>NW_017099204.1:0-1057 GCF_001412225.1 Nicrophorus vespilloides
CTTTCGCGGTTCGCTGCGGTCTCTCGAATTTTGGAAACATAGTTGCAACGTGGAGCGCACTTGCAGCGTTGTCGATTTTACCACGTTACATTGTATAGTATTGAAAATAGTATAGTTGTACCAACAAAAATATTTATTGCTGTTACATTGTTACATCTATATTGGCAATCTTTTTGTAGCTTTGAAAATGTTGAGGTTGCACAGTTAAATTACAATTATAGTTACACGATACCATCAATATTGAGAAACTTTATGAATCATTGAAAATATTGTGTTTGAATTCCTTTATATTTATTATAGTTACACGGAACCATCGATTTTAAATCCTTTTACTTCATTTAAAATAGTGTGATTGAACCATTATATTAATTACATTATAATATTTATATATCGATGAAAGTAATGTGGTTTCACTAATATATTTCTGACAGTTCCATTATCAATTTTTAGATTTTTTTGACAGAATTAAAAATAATGTGGTACATTTTTTTTTGTTATTATTACATCAAAACATCTATTTTAATAATCTTATACACAAAGTGAAAAGTTGTGTACTTGCACTAATACTAAAAAACTATCAATTTTTAGAACTTATTGATAGTATTCAAAATGATGTGGTTACACCATTATATTTGTTATTATTACATCAAAATATCAATTTCAATAATCTTTGTGTATAATTGAAAGTTTCATTAACAATTTTTTGACAGTTATACTTTAAGAATTTAAGAGTTTAAACTTTATTATTTTAAGAATCCCTGTGTATCATTGAAAGCAATATTTCTGATAGTTGTATTGATATATATAGCATTGAATACAATGTGTTTATACCATTATATTTATTATAGTTACCAAAGCCATCGCTTTTTAAAATCTCTATGAATCAATGAAACTAATGTGGTTGCACCAATATATTTCTGACATTTATACTAAAACACTATAAAATTAATAGTGTTTTAGTATAAATAACAGCAATTTGTTTTGCAGTATTAAAAATGATATAGTTTTACACGAAGTTATAGACGATCCGTTAATAAGTGCGGAATTTGTACGTAAA
>NW_017099205.1:0-1639 GCF_001412225.1 Nicrophorus vespilloides
GCTCCGTTACGCCGTTAATTTGATTCCGCGTACGCAATTTGTAATTAATATTGGTATGGTATAGGATATGGGATATGGGATTGGATTGGATGTCCTGGCGCGGCACGTCTGTCTCCCGGTTGCAGCAGGATTCTCCGTCCGCAGGACGACATCCCGGTGCATCCAGGCATCCTGCCGCACCGGCACCCATAACTCATTACTTACAACACCGCACGGTCACATAAATAATGGGTGCGCAGCGTCGGCCAATTTTGGGATTGTCCGAAATCAGCGGACAGGGAAATGGCCATCATCCGAAAATACATTTGAAAAATGAAGAGAAAAGGACCGACAAAACGAATATGCAATCCAAAAAAAAAAAATATAGGATGGTAACAAGCAAAACTGGCGCAGAAACGATAACGACGCTGTATGTGATTTATGCTGGGATAGCTTTCGCAAAACATTGCAATCGTCGGTACGCTCATACATCAATGCGAAAATGGAGTAGCGTGTAGATATTAGCCGAATCATTAACACTGCACTTGATTCCTGTTTAACATCACAAATGATTTACGGAATCTCATATATTTTTATTACATTCACAAATAGACACAAATATTATTATATACCAAATAAAATAAAGAAACTAAATAATGTTTAAGATCAAATAATACATGAATAAAATACAAGTTATGTAAAGAAAAAAAGTACGTTGATTGTGTACAGTTCCTTTAGCATTGAATTGTTTCATTAGTAAATAATTCAAGAAATACTAAAGACTATTTTCTTAACTACTTATGTACATATTTAAAACTTTACTACTTATTGAAAATTGTAAAGTAAACATTAGACGTTTTGAACTCTAGATTGTATCAAAGGATTAAGGTGTAATAAAATATTAAAATTTAGTAAACTTCTACAATGAATTGAAATATATTTACGTTTTCTAACAAGAATTGTTATTGGATTAAAAAAATTCGTTGTTTATACAAAAGAAAAAGTAACAAATACATGATATTATTATATACCAAATAAAATAAAGTAATTAGATAATGTTGAAGATCAAATAATACATGAATAAAATACAAATTATGTAAGGGGAAAAAAGCACATTAATAATTCAAGAAATACTAAAGACTACATTCTTTGCATATGTACATATTTAAAACTTTACTGCTTATTGTGCAAATTCAAAAGTAAACATTAGACGTTTGGGACTCTAGATTGTATCAAAGGATTAAGGTGTAATAAAATATTAAAATTTAGTAAACTTCTACAATGAATTGAAATATATTTACGTTTTCTAACAAGAAGTTGAAAAAGTAAATAATACATTTTGTTATTGGATTAAAAAAAATTTCGTTGTTCATACAAAAGAAAAAATAAAAAATTTATGGAATCTCATATATTTTTATTACATTCACAAATATATGATATTATTATATACCAAATAAAATAAAGTAATTAGATAATGTTGAAGATCAAATAATACATGAATAAAATACAAATTATGTAAGGGAAAAAAATTAATAATTCAAGAAATACTAAAGACTACATTCTTTGCATATGTACATATTTAAAACTTTACTACTTATTGCAAATTCAAAAAGGAAACATTAGACGTTTGGGACTCTAGATTGTATCAAAGGATTAAGGT
>NW_017099206.1:0-2034 GCF_001412225.1 Nicrophorus vespilloides
TTTCAGTCAATTTACTGAAATATTTCTTATTCCTGAAAAATGATAATAGTCCATAGATAATAATTATTTTGTTATTTAAGATTAATAAATTTAAAAGAAAACAAATTCTCTTTGTATCAATTTACATAAAACCATTTCAGTCAATTTACTGAAATATTTCTTATTCCTGAAAAATGATAATAGTCCATAGATAATAATTATTTTGTTATTTAAGATTCAATAAATTTAAAAGAAAACAAATTCTCTTTGTATCAATTTACATAAAACCTTTTCAGTTAATTTACTGAAATATTTCTTATTCCTGAAAAATGATAATACTCCATAGATAATAATTATTTTTTACATATTCCAATAATATGTTGATTAATAAACAAGTTTATTTATAATTAATTTTAAACAACAAAAAAACAAATTAACTTTAAGATATTTAAAGAAATTATAGGAAAAAGAATCTCATCTACAAACTTAAATAAATGACTAAGACTACTTTAGTATGTTGAACTTTTAAATATTTTATGATTTTTACAGAAAATAGTAATGAACTAATTTAACATATAAAATTTTAATTCAGGAATAAAACTTAAAATGTTAAAATTAGTTTATTTAAATATAAGTAAGTTACTAAAAAAACAAAATTATTGAATTATATAAAACAATTTATATAGTATTACATCACTATATAAAACTGTAAATTTACTAAATATTTTATTATTCTTGAAAAACGTTAAAAGTTTACAAAAATAGCTTTAAATCATATTTTTAAAATTCTCTATGACAACAAATGTAATATTTCAATAAAATGTTGATTAATAAAACGTTTAGTTATAATTAGTTCTTAAATAAATAAATAAATAACTGAGTATATTTAAACTTTAAAATTTTATTACTAATTTAGTCATAAATCACTAAAAACTAAATTATAATAATTCAATAAGTAAAGTATTTAAATGTATAACTTAAATCACTCCAATGTTAATAAATATGAATTGGAATTTACATTTTACTATAATAAATCACATAACTCAATATGTAAAAGCTGTACCATTAAGTTAATTATTGCATGTTCTAATTACTGAGTCTGATAAATTTTCCGACATTATTTCAATTGAATTCTCTTATAAAGTCTTAAATTACACGCATTGAACATCTGCTACAAACGGTAATTTAGTTACAAGTACGTGAATCTTTATATGTTCAATCGCCGCTTTCATGAATGAATGAACTTTTACGCGTTACGCAACAGTTTCTTCTTGCACATGTGTTCGCATCACCGAAACATTGACCTTGTTTCACTTGATTTTCACGTGAAATCGATAAATAATGAAAACCTGTATTTTCGGTATATATAGGGCCGATCCGCACTCGATTAAGCCAGAAACCGATCCACACTCAGTTCAACAACAATGGCTTACAAAGTAAATTACAAGAGGTTAGTTTTTTTTTTCGTTACTAATTCTTGTTATTTTAGTTCGTAGCTTTCGCCGCCCTTTTGGCCGCTGCCAACGCTGGTCTCATCAACGCCCCGTTGTCCTACTCCGCCGCCCCAGTGGTAGCTAAAGTAGCTACTCCATTGGCTTACTCCGCCCCATTGGTAGCTAAGGTAGCTGAGGAATACGACCCAAACCCTCAATACTCTTACGGTTACGATGTCCAAGATTCTTTGACCGGAGACAACAAGCAACAGCAAGAAAGCCGCAACGGAGATGCCGTCCAAGGTAGCTACTCTCTCGTTGATGCTGACGGCTTCAGAAGGACCGTTGAATACACCGCCGATCCAATCCACGGATTCAACGCTGTCGTTCACCGTGAGCCTTTGGGAGCTGCCCCGGTAGTCGCCAAAGTAGCTGCCCCGATTGCTTACGCCGCCCCAGTAGCTAAGGTAGCTTACTCCGCCCCGGTAGCTTACGCAGCCGCACCAGTCGCCAAGATCGCAGCGCCCATCGCTTACGGACCTCCAATTGCCAAAGTATCCTACTCATCCCCAACCCAAGTCTACCATTATTTCTATTTATTATGTTATATTTATCCACAAAT
>NW_017099207.1:0-8773 GCF_001412225.1 Nicrophorus vespilloides
GGTTGTTTCAGCAAACATCATTGTTTCCAAGGCTTTTATTGTTTGTCGATATTAAAAATTGTTCTTCCAGTCATCTCGAGTTAAACAAACGTAAGCAATTTTTAAAATTAATTAGTATTTTGGTAATTATAGATGGAAAGAAATGTCAAATAGATATTTAAGTACGAATCAATTGGAGAATTATTTGCAATAAGTTTTTAGTTTAAATTCGGTTGACAGTTATGTAACTGTCAATTAGTTTAAAGTTTTTTAATGGAGATGGCGCGCTAAATTATATTTCAGGTCGAGTCTTATTTGCAGCTAACGTGTTTAGGACTGTCGGGGCGCTGAAATGGTCGATACACCTCAAACAAAACGAAAAAAATAAAAAAAAAGGATACAGAAAACCACCCCTCGCCATGATACAAATGAAATTCTCGCTATTTACAGAACGTGCTTACGCAAAAAATCCATTAATCCATTCATTATTCACAGAAAATTACTCATGTAGGGTTTATTGAGTTGCATACATTTACTAGTTGTTTAAATTAAGAACTGTCAGAATTAATTGACATGAACGAAATAGATGGCGTCCTATCTTATAACACGTTAATTTATTGTTTATTAATTAAACACTAAATTAATTAAAATAGAATTGGTAATTAATATTTAAATTTAGTTAATAAGCAATAATATAATAACTTGAGGAACATTCAAAGAAATTCTGGTTGTTTCAGCAAACATCATTGTTTCCAAGGCTTTTATTGTTCGTCGATATTAAAAATTGTTCTTCCAGTCATCTCGAGTTAAACAAACGTAAGCATTTTTTTTTAAATTAATTAGTTTTTTGGTAATTATAGATGGAAAGAAATGTGAAATAGATATTTAAGTACGAATCAATTGGAGAATTATTTGAAATAAGTTTTTAGTTTAAATTCGGTTGACAGTTATGTAACTGTCAATTAGTTTAAAGTTTTTGAATGGAGATGGCGCGCTAAATTATATTTCAGGTCGAGTCTTATTTGTAGATAACGTGTAGAAATGGTCGATACACTTTAAACAAAACGAAAAAAATATAAATGATACAGAAAACCACCCCTCGCCACGATACAAATGAAATTCTTGCTATTTACACAACGTGCTTACGCAAAAAATCCATTAATCCCGCCATTTCAATTCATTCACAGAAAATTACCAATATAGCGTTTATTGAGTTGCATACATTTGATTAAAATTTACTAGTTGTTTAAATTAAGAACTGTCAAATTTAATTGGCATGAACGAAATAGATGGCGTCGTTAACTTTTTTTAATTAATTAAACACTAAATTAAAATACAATTGGTAATTAACATTTGAATTTAGTTATGTTAATAAGCAATAATATAATAACTTATCAAACATTCAAAGGAATTCTGGTTGTTTCAGCAAACATCATTGTTACCAATTCCAATTATTCGTAAGCATTTTTAAATTAATTAGTATTTTAGTAATTATAGATGGAAAAAGATATTTAAGTACGAATCAATTGGATACTTATTTAAAATAAGTTTTTAGTTTAAATTCGGTTGACAGTTATGTCAATTAGTTTAAAGTTTTTGAATGGAGATGGCGTTTTTTTGTTAACTTTAAGTAGACGAATAGTTTTATGTGTTGCGACTTAAACTGGTTAGTAATGAGAAATGTATATGCGGTGGATGACTGTCACCCCTGTAACTATACCTCTCCATCTACCCTACCGCACATTTAGGGTGGTTTTCTAAGCGAATTATTTTTTTCGTTCTGTTCTATTTTCTTTTTTTTGCGGTGGTTGTAATCAATTACGTTTTACTGTGGGGAATCTTTTATCCCTGACGTAGGTGCGAGTGTAATATTTCAGTGGTATAAAATTAAAGTGGAGAATAAATCATGCGTGAAATTCCTGGGGATGAGAGGGTGCAGAGGCGAACGGACGTTTCCCCCTTCGGATCCTCCGGAGCGATACGAGATGCAAACTAATGGCCAGTTTTCTGCCTACTCCATCCCCGCTCCGGGGTGCATCAACCCCCTTTCACCCGTAAAATCGATAACCGTCCGCCGTTTTTGTCTCTTTTTTTTTTATTCCCGTGCATTCGCAACGTCGGAGACGACACTCTTCTTTCCATCTTTATTATATCTGTTTAGCGTTTAACGGAAATTCCGCATTTTTCGTCCCGGAAAGACGGGACAACTTTATCCCCCCCAGCTGCGACCCGTCATAACTTTCCGTCCTGACGAAAATTCAATAAGGATTTTCGCGGGACGAGATTGCACGCGAACAACAAACGCTCCTTCGTAGAAAAGAGAATGTGCGCGCTCAACGTAGAAGATGAAAAAAAAACGGGGTCGTAAGTGGATAAGTTTTCGAATCGTTCCGTCGAGTTATGCTTGGAAAACATGACACAATAGATTTATCTCCGTTCGTCCGTCGCTTATGCAACCTGTACTTTTTTCCTGTTACATTCGGAAAACAACTTATGATGTATTTGCATCACATGCAGTCTCCTTGTGTGTACACTACATAATCCTCCTCGAGATTTATGATATTACATCACCACTATTTATTACTCGACTCCATCTAATTTACTTACGTACCAATGAAAAATATTCATATAATCAAGACAAAAAAGTTGTCTAAGCAACCCGACATATTTAGAACGCGCCATCTTTTATTATTTAAAACGTCATTAATTAAACTAACAAAAGTATATTAAGTTGCCTAAAAAAAACAAACAAAAGCGATGTTTTAAATAAACAGTTGATTTGCGCAAACAATAATACAACACGCCATCTATTATTATTGTTTGAATTAATTTAATCGAACGCTTTAAAATAAATAAACAGTTGATTTTCGCAATTAAATTCATTTTTTAATTAAATTACGTTTGATGTTTAGTTTTTACTTGCTTTTTATTTTGCAATTAATTTAATGGCATCTCGTTAATAATAATTTTGAAAATCAATAAGCGCCGACTTCGTTAAATTTGTAACGTTGTAAATATATATATATATTGATCAGTGTGCTTTTTGCAGTTGGCTCTGATTAAAATGCTTTTTGATGTTTTTAATGAAGATATAACCGGTGAATTGGGCGAACGTCGAACCGAGTTCTGCGGTCTGCTCTCGATTTGCAATAAATACAAATTAATTTTGTTTCAATGCGAAATGGTGTTTCCACTTCGAATACAAATGGGATACTAATTAAACGCGGATCGGTGATATAACCCCACTCGTTCACCCATCCCCTTCAGAATATACACAGGGTGATTGCAAATATCATTAATAGATTTTCAAATTTCGATTGTTTATTTCAATAATTTAATTAAAATCATTAATAATCAAAGAAAGTTGAGAATCTCTGATAAAATTCGAAAAAGGAAATAATTTAGATTAGGTAATAATTGCAGATTTTTAATGAAATAATGAATCACCCTGTATATATATTGTGTGTGTATGCAACCCACATAACTTATTTTCGTTTTGTTAAGTCCGCTCTAATCCCGATCCAGCGACGTGTTTACCTGCACCGCATAAATCCCTTCGTAATAATGAATCACGTAACGCTGATTCAATTATTTGCACGGTCAACGGAATTAAGCCTTTACGCCCTTCTTTTCAAACCAAAAAAAAAACCGCATCCCGTGCTTGATTCAAATTTAATTCCTACGAATCGGGATTTGTTTTCGAATTTCCTTTGAAAATCCACCGTGATCCGTGCTGCAAATATACACTCATAGCATAACAGATATTTCAATTTAGCGTTTAGTGTTGCCTATAATAAAGAGGAAATGGCAATACGCCATCTATCGGCAAAATCGGAAGTTTAGTTAGATTAATGCCTTTGCAATTGTAATTTTGTTAATTAATATCAATAACGTCTATTAGAAATGTATTGGCGATTAATCTAAACATTCGTCATGTATTTACGGCTTTGCTGGTTGCGGATGAATTGGCATGCGATATCGAACGCAATAAAACGTTACATATTCCGCATCGGAATGACTGCACGCTGGATATTAGCGCGGAAATCGCGCGTTTATGGCATGCATCCATCATCGAACGTAATCGTTGCATGTTATTCGCAAGCACATTTCCATTAAATCGCATCGTATAAAACCACTTGAATATATATATTCCGCAGCATACATCTGACATAACTGTCAAATTCTAGATCGCCATCTATCGGAAAATTATCTAATTAAGTTCATAAGTTAAGTTTGCGAAAAAATATACCTTGTAAAATTCTGACATCTGACATAACTGTCAAATTCTAGATCGCCATCAATCGGAAAATTATCTAATTAAGTTAATAAGTTAAGTTTGCGAAAAAATATACCTTGTAAAATTGGGAGCAGAGTTTAATTAAGAAAATCTAATTGGAAGCGATTCCGTCAAATTAGAGAAACCCGAATTTTATCCAACTTTTCAATGTTCGCTCTCTCTCTCTCTCTTTCTCATACACACACAGTCTTCTCGTTTTTAATTAAAGTCCGGGCGTTTGACAAAAATCGAGCGCTTCTCGAATTAAGGAAAACTGGGCAAAAGTGAAAAAAAAAATGAAGCAGGAAACAAGGGTGAAAATGAGGAGGATGCAAGAAATAAAAAGGGAGCGCGAATAAAGGGTCATAATTGCTCTTAAAATGTAGTTCCGTTTCCTTCTGTCGTAAATTGCTGGTAATTTTATTTTCAGCAGCGTAATTGCAAAATTAAATTCACAACGAAATTAAGACAAGCCGGACACACAACAAAATGGATAGAAGAAAGAAAAAAAAATACTAAAGTAAAATAGAATGTTGGAAGTCGGAACGTTCCTTCCTTGATATTATTATGTATGTCACCGGGTTTTATTTGTGTTTGCGAGGAATAAAGGAACGCGAATAGTTGTGAACTCGGAGAAACGTATTCTTCTCCTTCGAAAAGTAAATTGCGGAGGGAATTCATGTTCTGCAGTTTTAATTAAACGTTAATTTCGATGAGTTATATTACGTTGTAAAATTCGAGTAATTACATTTAATTATTAGTTTTTATAGTAATGTGTAAACATATATGTGTGTAGTGACCAGTAAAAGTTAGCGCCATCTGTAGTAACTCGAAGAATTAAAAATTTTGATGGTTATGGCTTTTAATAATATCAGCAAATGGTTGGAGTTGCAGTTAAATTTTATTATGCCATCTGTTTTTGTATATAAATAATTATTAAAAAAAATTCCGAACTAATTCAAATGAAGTTTATAATGGCATAAAATAAAAACAGTTTTGCTGACAGCATTTAAAACTGCGAAAATACGATAACTGCCGGACACGTCTGTTTGTGCAGTTGCATAATGTATACATTTTATGGACGTAATACGAGATTGATGGCATCACCATTGATTTGTGGATGCGCCTGGACTAAATAGGTTTTATTGCATTTTCACGATTTTTCCACGAGCGTGGATTTATCAGGTGGAAAAGTCGATGATTTAGCTACGCGGGAAGAGGGGGGTGTTGTTACTCGAAGCCGGCAACAATTAAAATTAATGGCGAAACTTCGCCGCAATTATTAGTTTCGCCCGACGGCGAACTTCCACCGTCGATTTTATTTCCCACTTAATCAAAACTGAAGCGAGCAGTAAAACGGGAAACAATGAAAAAAATAAACATTATTTTCCTCTTTAATTTAATAATCATCGTAAACCACATATATAAAAACACTTTACTGCTTTATTTTTATAGACAATACATTAGTTGATGCTTTAATTAGAGGTTTTTTTAATTATCACGATCAAATTTGGTTGCATAAGGCATAAACATATATGTGTGTAGTGACCAGTAAAAGTTAGCGCCATCTGCAATAACTCGAGGAGTTAAAATATTTGATGTTTATACACGTTATGGCTTTGAATAATATCTCCAAATGGTTGAGTAGCAATTAAATTTTATTGTGCCATCTGTTTTTGTGTTTGAAACTATATTTTGAACCATTTATATATATATTTAAATTTATAAATAATTATAAAAAATTCCATTATTTTCCACTTTAATTTAATAATCACCGTAATCCACATATATAAAAACACTTTACTGCTTTTACTTTATAGACAAAACATTAGTTGATGCTTTAATTAGAACTTTTCTTAATTATCACTATCAAATTTGGTTGCATAAGGCATAAACATATATGTGTGTAGTGACCAGTAAAAGTTAGCGCCATCTGCAATAACTCGAGGAGTTAAAATATTTGATGTTTATACACGTTATGGCTTTGAATAATATCTCCAAATGGTGGAGTTTGCAATTAAATTTTATTATGCCATCTGTTTTTGTGTTTGAAACTATATTTTGAACCATTTATATTCATTTATTTAAATTTATAAATAATTATAAAAAATTCCATTATTTTTCGCTTTAATTTAATAATCACTGTAATCCACATATATTAAAACACTTTACTTTATAGACAAAACATTAGTTGATGCTTTAATTAGATGTTTTCTTAATTATCACAATCAAATTTGGTTGCATAAGGCATGAACATATATGTGTGTAGTGACCAGTAAAAGTTAGCGCCATCTGCAATAACTCGAGGAATCAAAATTTTTGATGTTTATACACGTTATGGCTTTGAATAATATCACCAAATGGTTGAGTTGCAATTAAATTTTATTATGCCATCTGTTTTTGTGTTTGAAACTATATATTTGAACCATTTATATTCATATATTTAAATTTATAAATAATTATAAAAAATTCCATTATTTTCCGCTTTAATTTAATAATTATCGTAAACCACATATATTAAAACACTTTACTGCTTTATTTTTATAGACAAAACATTAGTTGATGCTTTAATTAGAGGCTTTCTTAATTATCACGATCAAATTTGGTTGCATAAGGCTTTGTTGTACCATTTTCTTAAATTATCAATGGTTGGTATTAATAGTTGCTATGGCAATAAATCAATAAGAAAAAAATTGTTACGTGTCATTTCGTGAGATAAATATTAACATCCAAATTATTGTTATAGAAGTTACAAGAATACTCCAGTGGTGATCTGTATCTATTTTGAAGAAATTGTGTAATATTTAAGGTAAGTGAAGCTTTTAATTAATTAGGAAGAATTTAGGTATAAGTAAATTTCACAACTCTTATGTAGAATGTGTTGCATAAATAGCTAATTTCCAGACATTCTCGTTAGAATATTTTTGCATACCATGATTATGTGATAGCTTTGAAACAAATTTTGCAAATCAAAAAAGTTTTTATAAGTGAATTTTATTGAAACTATGCACATATAAACCCTGAAGCACTTTATACGCCCCAAAAGTAAAATAACCGAAGCATGGACATCCCTTATTCTCTCTTCTCTCTTTTAATCCTGGGGCGTTTTAGCGCAACGCGAGGCACGCACGCAAAAGGGCTTTTCAGCTAAGTGGATTTAATCCAAATTGGTATTACCGTTTCGCGAGAGGAAGCATCTAGGGTATTTCAAATCGACTTTAGACTATTTCCTAAAGCAATCTGCTAATGCCCCCTCTTCTCCTTCTACGCTTTATCAAAGCTGATTTTCCTCAGACGCATTTTCAAAACCACAATAGAACAACTTGTCTTTCTGAACAATGCGTAATTACTATATGTTTTTTGCGTAGTTTATATAAGTTCTATGGCACAGCTGTACACGGTAATGCCTACAGTTTCTGCAATAACATGTTACATGGCTATCAGCGATCGCCACGCTGCGAAAGTTTTTAATCACCTTCTGGCGATCTTCAGTTTCGCAACGCCCAAAGGGCGCCATAAAATCCTTCCGGACGTTTCTTTTTTTTTGTTGGGGTATGTGTGCAGGAATGCCGTGCCTTAGAGTCATTACTAAACTGCTGATCTTCGGATAGCATCGATCTTTCGCAAAACAAAAACAAACAGCCACCCTACGATCTGCGAGACGTAATTATGCAGATTATGAACTTTGCTCCCTCTTCCACTCTCTCACAACGTGACGTATCTATCTCTCTCTCTTCATGATAGATCTGACATGTCATGGCCTATTAATCGCCGATGTCACAATGTCGCATGCAACTTCCTCATCGGATTAATCGCGTTTGCCGCAAGGCAATGCGATTATCCTGATACTAGGGACTAGTTGAGACCCAAATTGAATGCGAAGGTTACAAAACTTACGTTGATATTTTTTTTTTCTTTATTTCATTATTTACGATCTACATCGGACAAACGTCGGCGCTTTTGCGTGAGGATGATAACCGGTTATTATTACCGGTATTACAAGATAGGCATCAATCACGTAACGCTCTGTTATTATTACGAGCATTACAAATGCATTATTTATGATATTCATATCGTCGCAAAGCTGGTAATTTCTATAGCAACATTCGAAAAGTTTATTCCTAGCTGAAGTCAAATAACTTTAACACGTTAAGGACGGCGCTTTTCGGGTTGCCTGCCCCCAAAAAAATTTTCGTGGACGCCTATGGACTGAGAGAAACATCAAATATATTACGTCAATTATAACCTTTAAACGTTTAAATTTTTCTTAAACATTTTTTAATGATATTGAAGCAATTTTATAACAATTGTGGGAAAAATATTGAAATTTTCATAAAGTTGTTACATATTGCGCACAGTGTTATGATCAACCGACACTGTGTATCAAATGTTTTGAAAATGTTCATAAAAATAAATAAACATTTCTATTATTGAATGATCCTATTTTATTTTTGTTATATTCAATAGATATACTCAACAGAGTTCGAATTTTATTGAAACGCGGAAAAAGTGCTATAG
>NW_017099208.1:0-548 GCF_001412225.1 Nicrophorus vespilloides
TTTACCAGAAGCCGTCATCACGTCTCTAAAGTTAATAGCAGAATAATAGATCTGTAAGTTAAAGGATTAATATAAATGTATGATGTTTAGTTCCATTTTCATACTTCTACGAATTTATTACTATTTAATGTTTGATAATTTTCAATTGATCCTTCTAACCAAGCGAAAGTCGAAAGATCTCCAATGTTTAGCACATTTGCGTAGTAATGATCACACTTTTCAAATTCTAATTTCTCTGCATATGTTAACAACATATGTCTGTATGTGCCCCAAGTGCTTCCTCTCAATACGTTAAACGCCAGGACCTTCTTCAATTGCTCTTTAAAAAACTTACTTTTTTCATTAAAATTTCTTCCGTTCTGTATGAAAATGCAGGATACATTCTTTTTATCATCTTCGCACCTCAAGCAGTTAACCAAACCCAAAATACCATTGGTCGGATCTTTATCGGAATAAAGCAAGATTTTCTTCGAGGACTTCAAACAGTTTTGCACTTGTGGTAGCCAACTCTCATAATCATCGTTTACTTCTATGTAAATAGGTACTTG
>NW_017099208.1:554-2471 GCF_001412225.1 Nicrophorus vespilloides
TAGTCAATATAGTTAACTGTTTGTTAGGAGGAGCCACCACTTTATCGAAGGACATTATGTAACCTTCTTTAATTATATAAGTTAAAGCTTTTTGCATACTTTCATAGTATCTTAACAAATTATATCCGATGCAAATCAACGCGCTTTGTTCTTCTGGAGGTTTATCCGTAATTTGAACACCATTGATGTTTTCGAGTTTCCTTGGGGAATATATTGTTATATTTGCATGAACTTTAATTATATTATTTAGGATTTCTTTAACATATATTGCAACAGGTTGTAAATTTGATGTTTTGGCATCAAAAATCTCCAAAATATTTACATTTACCATTGAAATATTTTCTAATATGATCTGCATGTTAACTATCAATGATTCCTCTAGACTCAAACTTGACTCATTCGGTATAAACTTGTACGTCTCTAATGTGGGATCGTTTTGTGTTTTTCTCTTTATAGTGATCTTATCATACAAAGATGTTATTTCTACATTTTTTGACCTGGCAATATTGTAATTAATTTCCACAGGTATAGCATTCTCTTTGCCCAAATCTTTGATTTGATCCATATGACCTTTGGCATCGATGACAACTTTACCCAATCCTATAGGTATATATATGTTTCTAGAATCGTGCTGTAGTATCATGAACTGCAATATGTTGTCCAAAAAAGTAACCCAATTTCCAGTCCATTCAATAAAAGCCATATTTCCAGTCATCTTTTGCAATCCTCTGAATTGGTCTCTGATTAAATGTATGGTATGTTTAGATGTTTAAAACTATGAATACTTTTAAAATTAATACTTACTTGTGGTCGTAACCTCTCAGAGTCATTTCGGTATAGATATCATTCTTTGTAAGCATTGGTAAATTGGTATCAATCACTCTATCTTCGTATGCTATATCACAAGTTTCGACTTCAAATATTCTACCTGTAACCAAAGTTGTGTTTCTTAGGGATATTTCAAAATACCCGGTCTTTTGAATGGTTAAGTAAAAGCTAAAAGTGCCATCTTTAGCTATTGTCGAGGCTATGTGAAATCTAACGTCTTCAAAGCAAATCTTCATATTCTTCATCGATCTATCTTTAATTGAAGCGTAGAACTCCCATATTAGGAATAAATATCCAGTAGCAGGAAAAATAGTTTGTCCTGAAAATGAATTATTTATTATAATTGTTACAAAACTCGTACTAAAACATACCATTAAAAACATGTCCTTTGTAGAAGCTAAATTGATGATTAGATGTGTTTATATGTTTTTCGGTCTCGTTATTTTCATCAACTTTATGTTTTGGTGTCCGAAAGTCATGATCATGTTTCCATTTGATCAATGGAGAAATCATTGCCGTTCCTCTCTTAACTGGCCATTGAATTGGATACAACTTTCCCAAATCGAAATCTATACCCAATGTATACAACTCCCCAAATTTAATTAACATATCGTTCACAGTCGTATTTCTGTGAATCATGTGAACTATTTGAGGAGAATCATCTGCACCATCAAAATCTACACCGATAATCACATATTTATTACTCCATTCATTTGCAGAAGAATTGAGTAAGTTGTTCACAATATATTTATCAGAAACATATTGAAAATTATCAATGTTTGTTTCTGATAAACTATGTTTAGTTAATTTCTTCTGCAGCATGACTTGTCTAAGTTCTTCACTCACAAATTTTGCTGTTCCATTACTTTTTCCAATCAATCCTTTTCCTATCAAAATAACTTTATCCAGACTAATAACTCCTGCAGAATATGCAGCTGTCAGTTGGCCAATCGAAGAATAGATAATTTTACAAATACGAACATTCAATGACTTCAAGGTTTCTGTTATGCAGTAGTGCAAGCAGATAGTTCCAAAAATTTTGTTTCGTTCATTAAAGTCTTCACAGATGTTATTCTTCTTCAAAGCTAA
>NW_017099209.1:0-12804 GCF_001412225.1 Nicrophorus vespilloides
AGGTTTAATCTTAAATCTCCTCGTCTAATTTCTATCAGTCTGTTTCTTTTTTTCGCTTTGCAGGTTCTGGAAATCGATATAGACCACTTTGAGAATCATTGATTTAGACATCACACAACTAATAATCTTTTCTACATATCCATTTCATGTGTCATCTTTTTTTATGTTATTAATGTAAATGCAAATGTTAATAATAATAATAATTAATTAAATTTCAGTTTTTTCCTTGTGGGAAACCCTTCTTACTTCTGGTGTTCAATTATTAAACTATTGTCTGTGAAAACAAAATTATTAAATAAAATAAATTGATATACAAAATTTATTTCATTATCGCAATATTGCACAAATGATATTTGTCTAAATAAATTTGTATACATGATTATCAATTCATTTTGGATTGGCAATATTTATTTTATCAAACAATGCACAGTTTTATAGAAATCAGTCAGTGACACTAATTTGTATTGTTTAATAATCTATTATCTCGTAGACTATTTAAATAGAATAAAAGATAAAGTATCAAAGCAAACATAAAATAAAACTAATAATTCTTATTTTAAATAAATTATATACTATTGTTTACTATCATTATTGAAATCGCTGAAATTGTCATATGTTGTTCTCATGCATATTTTGAGTATATTATAAAAAAAAATACGCTTAAATAATTAGCATTAATTGCATGAGAAAAAATACTAATTAGGATGTTTTTACTTCATCCTAAATTTTTTTTTTTGAATTTCTAACTAAATCAGCAAAAAATTAGTAAACCAATAATTGAGCAGAAATACCTTTGCAGTAGTTGACTTTTTATTTTATTTTTATTATTTATTGCTGGAAAAAAAATAAGATTTTTCGCAAATTTAATGTAAAAATAAACATCTCTCGTTATATCTAAAATTGATCAATTCAGTAAAGTTCTAAGTTCTATATAACTGTATGTGAATATGGAAAGAAAAATATGTTGTCTTAACAAGATCATTTATTTAGTTTAAGTTCGCTAAATGCGCCAAATCTTTAAGAAAATATATAAACAAAACAACGACAATTACAAAAGTTCTCGTTACTTGATCAATAAAGGCACTCTCACTAACATTTAATTACAACAACCATAAAATGTCCCACAACGTATATAACGAAATAAATAATTATTAATAGATGTGCGTTTCTTAATTAATATAATAATTTAAAGCATAACGTAGAGAGAGATTGAGACACAAATAAAAATGCTTCCGTCAAATCTAGCGGTTGATTCACGTCAATGGTGTCCCTCCTGAAATTTAAGGTGTTCAATTGTTAGATTCAGTTGACCTTAATATCTATATGCTAATTAGAGCGATCAATAATCACCTTTTTCGGCTGCAATAGTTGTTCTGCGAATCCAGTCAATAAGGAACCAACGCTGCCCAGACCACCGATCGATCCGTGTCCACCCAATTGGGGTAAACTGAAATTCTGCTGATTTTGCGGTTGACTCGGTTGCTGCTGGTATTGTTGCTGATTATTTGGGGTTTGCTGCTGCTGAGACTACTCAAACATCCATCAATATATAAGATTATTATTTTTTTTTTCACTAAATGCTTACGCCTTGTTGTTGGTTTCCTCCGCTCGTCAAAGAACCGATCAACTTTTCAGCCATCCCCGAGCTGATTGCTCCAGCAATCACCGATCCTGCTGTCCCCAGGAAGTCGAAACCGCTGGATTGTTCTTCGTGCTGACCTGGTGGTGGCGGTGGTCCATAGCCTTGTTGCGGAGGAGGACCATATTGACCCTGCGGAGGTCCGTATTGACCCTGAGGAGGTCCATACTGACCCTGAGGAGGTCCATACTGACCCTGTGGAGGTCCGTACTGTCCTTGGAACGATGGAGCTCCGACGGATTGCTGAGAAGATGCCGAAGATGAGGTCACCTCATCTCCACCTTCGAACGAGATCAATGTAAGCGAGACGTCTCCATCGATGAACAAGTGCGATGTTGATCTCGGAGAAACGCGTTGTGGAAACTCGCAGAAATGCTTTCCATTCATGGCAATCTACATTAATTTTGAAAAAAAAAATGTTATCATTGACATTGATAATTGTCATTTGACTCACTTTGTAATCTGTCGATCCGCACAGGATGATAATCTCGAACTTTTGACCTGCCCCAATGAGCAGATCACCTTTATCCTCCTCGTCGCCCCATTCACCGTTTTGGAACGAATTCCTCGCTACGTATCCTTCCGAAATACGAACGGACACGTGCACGGCAATATCAACTTCAGCACCTGGACCGGCCTGAAGATTCACATTGAATCTAACAATAATAGAAATAAAAATTAATCATTTAATTATCTCATCTTTTTGGATGTAATATAGATGAATGAATTGGAGAAACATTTTCCAACGTTTCTAAACCTTTTTACAGCGTGATTTTTGCTAGTAGTTGTACTGCGACCCAATAGTTTATAACTAGGTTTGTAGGATGAGAAACGCTGTTATAATCTATTAGAATATGTCATTGTTTTTCTAAAATTCTGAGTTAACTTTGGTTTTACAATAAGAAATCTAAAATTAAACATTAAAGTTTACATATTTTGATACCATGGTCAAAAATTTATATTTGTATATAGTGTATGTATGTAGTGTGAATAAAGGGTGGCCAATGCAAATCATGTCCATAAACTCTAGCAAAGAAATTTATGATATTTAGTAAAATTTTATAAACTGTTTTTTATTTATGAATGAATAATGTAATTTTTAATTCAAATAATGAATCGGTTAATATTAATAATAACCGGTCATCATTAATACTACTAACCACATAAGAAGGTCAAAGTGATTAATTTGTAAGTATTTATCACATAAACTGGTAAAGAGACACGTTTTCTGCTGTAATGTGCATTGTCCACACTGCACACTGTCTTTGTACTAATAAGACTTAGTTAGTAAATTTTAGCTATAATGTATAATAGCTAATTTAGAAGAGCAGCGATTTAAAATAAAATTACATGATTCAACTGAAGATTTACTGTTAATAACTGTCGTAGATTCAGTTTAATCTAATCGAAGAACATTTTTCTGAAATAAGAAAAATCGATCAAGAAGACAAAACTAAATATCCAATTGCTAATGTGGAAAAAAGCGTACTTATATGAATCGATTCAAAATGAAATTCTTTACAAACTAGGTACAAAATACGGTATTTTTTTAAACAACTGTATGCAACAAATCAATTTAATATTTTACAAGAAAACTGTTGTTTTTCTCAATTAAAGAAGTTCCAAATAATGAAATAAGTTTGAAAGAATGTGTTTGATTGTGCAGACGGTTGCAATTCAAATCTTTACATAATAAAAGGCCAAAAATCGTTTGTTATTCTAAATATCATAAAATTTCCACCTGTAAAATTAAATATAAAAATATATTTTTTGTTATTCATCTTTTGAGTTATTTGTTTTATGTGATTCTTTTATTTATTTAACATATTTATTGGCCACATGCATCACCAAAGGGCTATAGACCTTTGTTTTGTAGTATTTTTTTAAAAAAATGTCCTATTTTCTGTAGTATAGTTTTGTTAATAAAAACTTTTTTCCGCACAAAAAATGACCGGTATATAATTATTACAATTTATCATTACCATCAAAAGCTACCTTAATATTGACGCCACGAGTATTATCTTTTAATGCAATTAAATCTAATTCAGTTAGAACAAACTATATAAAGAACATGCGTGCTGAATCACATATGTAACATATGTTTTGAAGGTTGAACCGGGACGAGTTTAAGAATCCCAAATCGGTTTTTTTGTGTATTTACAAGATTCAGAAATTTAAAAATAACAAATATTGTTTATTTATCAGATAATCTACAACAAATCTCTTGAAGAGCCACAGTTTGCCCACTCTGATCTATGATAGCACTTTATATAAATATTATCAATGTTTCTCATTGCTTCTTTCAATTTAAACAAAAGTTTAACTAACATTTATCAACTTTGTTCAGAAAAAAAAAAATAGTTTTATTTTATAATTTTGTGTCAACTATTTCGTTAAAAATGTATTTAACTTTAATAATCAATCAATCAATGTTACTACATTCATCATTTTTGTTTGATAACGTTGTGATTTTTGTTGTGGTTCAACGGATTTATGAATAAACGAGGAAACATTTCGTAGAATCTCCTGTTATTACCAGTAAAAAATAAACATGCCTTGAATTTACTTATTAATAAACAACTGAAAAACTAAATGATATATAATTAAAGTTAATTTGTAGAAAATACAGAAATATAAAAAAAAAATAAATTTGACATGATGATCGCTGTAAAATTCTTTGAAACAAAACTAGTTGTGAATTAAATTGATACAGTTAAATTTATTTATCTTGATCCGTTTAAAATTGTAATAAACAGCTTAGACATGTTTATGTCCATGTAACAAGAACTATTTATAAATTTAAAAAAATATTGTTATTCTACGCAACGAATTATCGATGAACTCATCAAAACGCGTCTGACATCATCAACAAATTAATTTCGGAATAATTAGGAGATCGTGTGATTATCGAAGGTTGAGAAATGACGATGATAGATAAATATTAAAAACTATTCGATGGTAATATAGACATTTTACGCACCTTTCGGCAATTGGGGAAGTATAGCCTTGAATCCTGATGATCCTGCCATCTCGGAAACCTCCAGAAATCGGTCCGACGAAAGGCGTAGGCTGGATAACGTCGATAAACGTTTAATTAGATTTAGATATTAGATTGCTAAAACTTACGGGATTCTCTAGAAGATTCGACATTGCTGTTGTCGTATAATATAAGTGGGCCAATGACACTGGACGACAGCTCGGTTTGTTGTAGCTGTGCGCTCTTCACAAAAATTGCGCTCAGCGAAGAATGCGGACAATTCGGAGTCCCCACTTTTTCGACTACAAACATCGAGCGCATGAGCTTACGTCATTTTTATTTATAAGAAATGCTTGCAGGCTTAAGATAATCCTTAATATTAGTATGTAGCATTTTCTAATGCGCGTTTCCAAGCACGCATGATTCACACGAACTTATTTCATGCTTCGTTCCTTCTATTCGTCTCTTCCCATTCATTTTGATTGACGTAGGCTTCCCATTATAATTATTCAATTCCTCGTAATCAATTCATTAGCTAACGCAACGCATTCCTAGATTTCTTATCATTTTATTCTTCTTCACAAAGCGCATAGGCTGCAACCAAACGCTCACAAGTTATTCTATTCATATGTTCACAAAAAAAAGCCTTCGTGATCCAAATGTATGTATTTAAAAGAATGCTATCATTCGATTTAACTGAAATCTTAACGTGAGTCATCAATCAATTTTGCAACAATCTTAAAATAGATTATGATTATATTATCCAGAAATTATTTACTTGAAAAATCAACAAATTTTAGTATACCTTTCAAATTTGAAATTACTTTAGAGTAAACATTTTAATCTTGATTTTTTGAAGGTCTATTTGAATAAATATCTATTAAAATAATCATTGGAATTTCATAATGAGTAAACAAAACAGTAAAAACACAAATTTGTTGGCAAGTAAATTCAGTCTTCTCTTGATATTGAGAAAATTGATTCGAAAGACTTGTTCTTAGATCATTTTTAATTAGGCCTTTATTTCTATAAACTTTTTGCATATTCAGATTCAGACCGAGAATTGATTACAGACTTAATTTTAAGGAATTGATTTGAAAGACATTTTAAAGCCCTAAATTTTAGAGAATTTATTAGAACAACAGTTCTCAAAAAAATTTACTTAAAACTAAAAGAAATAGAACTCTGAATGATTTGATTTCAAGGAATTTATTTGAAAGCCTTGATTTGACCTGATTTTAGTGAATTTATTTGAACAACAGTTCTCAAAAAAATGTACTTAAAACTAAAAGAAATAGAACTCTGAATGATTTGATTTCAAGGAATTTATTTGAAAGACTTGATATGACATGATTTTAGCAAATTTATTTCGAAGACATTTTAAAGCCTTGATTTGACTTGATTTTAGAGAATTTATTTGAACAACAGTTCTTAAAAAAGCTTACAAAAAATATACTTAAAACTAAAAGAAATAGAACTCTGAATTATTTGATTTCAAGGAATTTATTTTAAAGCTTTGATTTGACTTGATTTTAGTGAATTTCTTGAAAAAATTTGCTCAAAAAACATCCCAAAAAATTATTAAAAAATACAAAATGTAAACCGAACAGAATGACTTAAGTCAATATCCATTTGCAACATCTAAAATTATGTTATTTTTTTATTATTGTAGATAAAATTTTGCAAATATTATTATTACAAATTTAACAGATAAATAAAGAATTTACCACTAAAAAAACTGAGAATTATGTCTTTCTTTCTAAACTATAATTATTCATAAATTAAGTAATATTTATGTTATTTGTAAATGAAGCACTATTTCCTCCCAATTATACATCATTATCTTGTGATTTAAAATGTCTTTAAAATCAATTCCTTAAAATTAAGTCTGTAATCAATTCTCTGAATCTGAATATGCGAAAAGTTCCAAAAAATCTATTGCATCACCAAAAAGGTTATAGAAATAAAGGCGTAATTAAAAATGATCTAAGAATAAGTCTTTGGAATCAATTTTCTCAATATCAAGTGAATTTAATTGCCAACAAATTCGTGTTTTTATTGATAGATATTTATTCAAATAGACCTTAAAAAAATCAAGATTAAAATGTTTACTCTAAAGTAATTTCAAATTTGAAAAAAAATCTGTAAAATTTGTTGAGTTTTCAAGTAAATAATTTCTGGATTATTATGCATTAATCCACAATGATATTTGCTGATCCTAGATGAAAAATGGATTATTTCGATTGTGAATAGAATAGAAATAGGAAGAGACAACAAAAAAAAAACTTTTTATCAAGAGAAGTGTAAAATTTTGAAATAGAAAAGTCGATCTTAAGAACAAACAAGTTGTCCACTCCAATTCTAGAATATTGGCAAAGTGATGGTAAATAAGTAAAGGAAAGTTTCAGGAAGTTACAAAAAGAACATGACATATTTATATATATTGCATAAAATCGGTTTATATTTAAGAAAACTGAAAATATTTTACATTCGTTTTTCATATCGATTTATACATTATTAGCAATGCAAGTAAAATAAATATAAAATTCTGACAAAAAATAAAAATAAATCTAGAAATATAAAATTGATTGTATCTTTAAATATATTTATATAAATATATGTATGTGTGTATGTATATATATTCAAAGGGCGAGCGACGTTTGCAGGAGAAGCGCATCCAGCGCAAACAAACAAAGAAATTATAATTAAAAAAAAAAATTAAATAAAGAAATCCGATGTAGATCGGGGGGGAAAATCACAAATTCCCGATCGAGTCATCGGAGACAAATACGAAGAAAAGAAACAAATTGTATGCGGATGAGCGTGGATGCGCTCGTCTTGGTCCACCCTCCCCCAAAAAAATTTATTGCTTAATTTATCGCTTTATAAATATATATATATAATATTCTGATAAAAATGTTTCTAAATATATTATACTTATAAATAATAACACATTTGCTTGTTTCCTTTTATACATTTCGTTTTGCCGCGCGCGCGCTCACAACAAAAATAAATGCGCCCGCTTTTATTATTACAATAAACGAATATACAAAAAATCATCTTCGTATCCGCACTTCGTATTTCGTATTTAGAAAAAATAGATTTGCTTCTATACAGTTCTATGTATATAATTTATATATTATTTATATAAATAAGAATGAATAATAAAAAACGATGTTTGGAGGGAATTATATCATTTAGTTTTAGCTATTTCTCGTTTCACATATATTTATAGATCATTTACGATTACAAAAAAAAAAAAGGCATTTTCACGGCTAATATTTTTATATATATATATATAATTGTTATAGCAAAATATACTTTAGGTAGGCGAAATTCTTCAATATTCAATGTATGTGTTTCATTTTTAGGTTCGTTTATACTTTTGAGCACTTTTTGGTCCATATTTAGCATTCCACTTAAATCACTAGAAAATAAATATTAATATGACACTAACAAAAAAAAGAAAAGATGCGCGCAAATCGTTACACAATGTCGCATTTTCGTGTGAAGGAGTAAAAAGGAAGAGAAAATGGTAAATCTTTTCATTATTATTATTATGTTTTGGTTGCTGTTGGATTTGTTAATGCACGAGATCGGCCATCAATGACTAAGAATTTTCGGGGCCGACGCCTCTTGGTAACTCTAACTGTGTGAAACGCAGCTAAGACCCAATTGCACGAAAACGTCGATTTTGTTTTATCCTTTTATCCTGTATTCCTTTCGGGAAGATTGAAACTATAAGCTGACGAGTTTCGGTGGAACGCAGGCTTCTGGTGTCGAGATGTCGTGGTGCATCGATACTGGTATCCTCTGCTGCGCCGAGCAGTTTGGCATGATGGGTGCGTTGACTGGGGTGAGACCGGTGCCGCCGACCATCAGCGAATCGAAGTTAAAATGCATACCAGACGATGGTGTGCTGATGCTGATTCCTTGCAGTTCGGAGGAGAAGTTCTTCTGGTTGGCGGCCGAGGTTACGGGAGCCGTCGCGGCTACGTTCAGCGAATTGGGACGGCTCGGCTTCGAGATCGGCGCCGCGGAACTGAGCATTATCCTCTTCGCTGGAGATGGCTGACTGAAGATCTCGTCGTCCTGCAGCTCGATCTCCGTCTTTATCCTGTGGCTCACGTTGTCCATCGGCAGATCGTTGCAGTAGCCCATGTAAGAGTGCGGTTTCACGTCCGGCGGACTCGGAGGACACTGAAGCGGCATCGTTATACCAAGACCGCACTTCGAACGATGGTTCTCCAGCACCATCTCCAACTCTTCCTTCATCGACTGCAGTTCGCGCAGTTCGTTCTCCAACTTTTGCTTTTTTTGCTCCAAATCTTCCGTCTCCTAAAGAAACAAACCAAAAAACAATTAAAAACTCAAAACTCTAATTCTCTAATTGATTTACCTCCATCAGCTGATTGGTGTGATCGACCCGTCGCTTTCTACATCTCGCGGCCGCTGCTTTGTTTCTTTCCCTGCGAATCCTGCGCCTCTCCTCCTCTTCCGGACTAATGTTGTTGTCCTTGTTTGGTTTTCTTCCGCCCATGTTCCTGCGGGATGTCGGCTGCGGCGTTTGCAGCATATTCTTCTGGAGATCGGACGGCGATGGAGATGTTGTGTTACTGTCCGAGCTGCACTGGGACATCGACGAATTCCAATACGTGTGCGACTTGCTGGTGTTGTTCGAAATCGTCGTGTACACGTCGGCCTCCGAAGCCGAAATATATTGATTGTTACCTGCAAAAGACACCAAAAACATAAACATAACATTCACAAAACCATAAACAAATATTGAGTTTATTAATTTCAATAATTCACATTGAAAATAAATCATGTAAACTCTACAAAAACATAACTTTTTCCTCAAAACTAATTGCTGATTTTGATGCAATTTCTGCACAACTTATGTAATGCATATAACAAGTTATCAACCTATAAACATAAGTTTGTTTTATATCATTATTGCATTAATAATCAACATTAATAATCAACTTATAAAATTGTTGGAAAGTTATTGAATTACCTATTGAATGTACCAACGGAGGCACGAATCCGGCTTCGTTTTCGTGGCTCTCTGGCTTCGATTGCAGCTCGATGAAGGTCTGTTCGATGCTCTTAAGTGTTGTCGGGGTTAAGGTTGGCGTGGTTCTGGTTGGCACGCCAGAATTTAATCCTTCCAAAGCGATGAACTGCAACAAAACAAAAACAAAACAAAAAATAAATAATTTGGCTCGACGCACATGAAACACCTACAGCATTCGCAGTAATTACAGAATATTTACAACAAAAGATGTATTTAAAATAAAATAAAATAACAATATTCGGGCAATTATCGATGGCGACGACTGATACATGTTTTACTTTGCATGTGCGAACTGATGATTTGAAATAACTTAAACCAGTTGCTGAGTAAAAACATATAATGAAGGCTGTAGTAAAAACAAATACAAGTGAAACGTGCTACATGCCAAGTACTTATCAATGGTTATAAGTAGATTAGATGTGGATTAGTACTGTTTAAAGAAGAGAATTGAGAATTACATTAGAGCTATCAACGATTTCACTTGCACTGAACAAGTTCATAAAGAATTAATGGTCTTTAATGAATGAAAATACAAGTGGTACTCGATACTTGCCAAGTACTTATCATTGGTTATAATCTAACCTAAAACCAAGTAATTATCTTTAAGTATATTAGATGTGGATTAGTACTGTTTAAAGAAGAGAATTGAGAATTACATTAGAGCTTTCAACGATTTCACTTGCACTCAATAAGTTCATAAAGAATTAATGGTCTTTAATGAATGAAAATACAAGTGGTACTCGATACTTGCCAAGTACTTATCAATGGTTATAATCGAACCTAAAACCAAGTAATTATCTTTAAGTAGATTAGATGTGGATTAGTACTGTTTGAAGAAGAGAATTGAGAATTACATTAGAGCTATCAACGATTTCACTTGCACTGAACAAGTTCATAAAGAATGAATGCTGTTTAATGAATGAAAATACAAGTGGTACTCGATACTTGCCAAGTACTTGTCAATGGTTATAATCTAACCTAAAACCAAGTAATTATCTTTAAGTAGATTAGATGTGGATTAGTACTGTTTAAAGAAGAGAATTGAGAATTTCATTAGAGCTTTCAACGATTTCACTTGCACTGAACAAGTTCATAAAGAGTTAATGCTGTTTAATGAATGAAAATACAAGTGGTACTCGATACTTGCCAAGTACTTATCAATGGTTATAATCGAACCTAAAACCAAGTAATTATCTTTAAGTAGATTAGATGTGGATTAGTACTGTTTAAAGAAGAGAATTGAGAATTACATTAGATCTATCAACGATTTCACTTGCACTCAACAAGTTCATAAAGAATTAATTAATTAATATTATTAATTAATTAATTAAAGTACTTGTCAATATTCAAATTTGTTGAACTTGAAAGCAACCTGGTGGTACAACACTGCGTATCATATTGCATAACCATCGCAAATGTTTTGGATTCTAGTTTTTCCTCCAATTAAACGAAATAATAATAATAACCTTGTCATTGAAAATATGTAGGATGCGAACGGATAGACCGAACGCCGCATCGCAAAAGTTTCATTTTTTTACTGTGATCCGAAGAGCGCGTGCGTCGCGACGCCGCGAATATTTTTAGCGACTGACATAATTGGCACCGTGAAAATTTTCTTAGGAAATACGGCGTGCGACAACATTTCAAACAAAAATAATAAGTAAAGATTAAATGCGAAGAGAACACACGAATAAATACTGTAAAAATGATGATCAAAAATGTGTGCGATTATTTTCTTAAATTCCAATCTGAAATACACAACTTTTCAATTATTGCAATCTATTAATATTAATAATAATCATTAATAAACAAAAATATATATGTAAGTAAACTTATCGTTTTTCCAGTTCACAATATCTTATCTATACGATATGATTGATATAACGCGATTCCTGAGTAAATAATAATTAATATTTGAAAATTAAAAAAGTTTCCAATTAGATAGCAAAACGTGCATCTATTGCGACTTAAAATCTAGGTTTAATTAGGTGTTGTTTTTTTTTTTTAATTTCAAGAAAACAAAATAAAATAAAATTAGTTCGTAAGATTGTTATGGGATTTGGTTAGATTAATTAAATCTGTTATGAAATTTTGTTATTCGCGTGTAGGCGGATGATGATGCTGGGTGATGGCCATAAAACTAAATCTACCTGGTGATAGAACAGTTCTTGCGCCAAAAAGTTGGCGATTTCCTTTTGATCCATGAATGCCATCATAATCACAATCAGTTTATATCTCAATCGGTGTATGTACAGTTTATTTATTTATGTATGTAGGTAGGTAGGTTCTTTTTTTTTTACTATTTTGTAATTATTATATTATATGAGTATATGTTTATGTAATATTTATATTTGGGTTCGTGTATGCGTATGGGTTCGTTTTAGTGCCGTTTTGTTCGTCTTGTGGGTTTCGTTCGTTCGTTTAAATTATTGTGGTCGACGTCGTCGTGGACACACTGGTGAGCAACTGTGTCTGATTGCACGACAGCACGTCGACGACGACGATGATCGCGTTTTTGGGTGGGTACTACTGCTACTACCACCACACTTCTCCACCACCTCCCATGATCCCATGACCACGCGATCTTCGGCTGCTCTCCGCTCCTAACCGATGATCATCCGACGATGCTCGCGCCCACAGATCGGCACACTCTTTATTTAGAACCGAGGTAACACATCGTACTAACTTATAATTTATTTATACCCTCACTTACAAACACACACACAACGCTGCGGTTCCCAAAGGAAGACACAAAGGATGAGTAAAAAAAAAAAAGTTTCCTCGAGAAGCGGCGACGCCAACGTCTCCATCGTTGTTTTATCGTACTTGCCTCCTAGATCCTCAATATTTCCATCTCTAACTATGAACACTTAACTTAACTATTTTGTATAGTATTTACATTTTTCTTAATAACAAACTACAAAGTCATTCATTTATCACAGCGGTCGGGGAACTTTTTTTAATCATTACCCCAAAATATTATTGCGTAAATCGATATTACCCCCCCCCATTCTGAATAGAAAACAATTAATGTAAATTTTAAATAAACATTATTTTTTGAATTAATTTGCATTTACATATTTATAAAAAAAAAAAAGTTACATGAAAATA
>NW_017099210.1:0-3721 GCF_001412225.1 Nicrophorus vespilloides
TAGTGTGTAGTAATAATTTGCAATGTACTTGACGAGTACTTATACAAGTAATGAATCTATAAGGATATGAACAATACACACACACTACTCGTTATTTCACAAGTAAATTTCAAAAATACTTGTGACAATTAGGCAATTTGGAAAATATCAAGAAATTTTAATAAAAGCAAATGTTGTGTTGTCACCTTTATATTTACGTGTGAAAGAAATGTGAAAAGAAATATTTGTATTTACTTAAGTTTTTCAATGAAATGTAAAGATTTAAATTATTTTACAAATATGGGTATCTCCAGTCTACTGCACACTACTCGTTACTTCAGAAGTAAATTGTCAAGTATAACTACTTGTCACAATTAGCTTGTTAAGCATATATACGTGAAATAGTGCAATGTGTACCCAACTTTTAATTAAACAAATTTTATCTAAAAAAAAATTAAGTGTTACGTAAATTAAGTTTTGCAAAGATATGTAAAGATTGAATCGTTACTTTACAAGTAAATTATCAAGTATATCATCTACTTGTTGCAATTAGTCAATTTATAATCATACCAAGAAGTACTAAAACCATAAATTATATAATTAAACTTGATACGAAAAATAATGCAGTGTGTACCCACCTTTACAATAAGGTGGGGAAGTAAATATGAATTGTGTCTAAAAAAAAGAAAATTTGAATCGTTACGTAAATTTTATTTTCCAAATGAATAGCTTACAAGATTATTGAAAAAAAAAACATCTAGTTTTAAGTCGACTACACACGTTACTCGTTACATCGCAAGTCAAATGTACTTGTAATAATTAGCCGATTTTAACACTGAGATATTTATCAAATAATTACTATGTAAACATCTTTAAATTAACGTTTTAAGAAGAGAGAGCGAATGCGAAGAGAAGTGTATATTTACATTAAGTGTACTTAAATGTCAGTTGTGTGTGTGTGCACTTAAATAGTTAAATTCCTTCTAATTCGGTGTTTGAATAAATACAGCTAAACTAATTCCCGCACGTTCGTTGTATCACGAAGTTACCCCGCGTATTGATTGATGACTTTGCTCCATTCGTTCGGGAAATTCCTCTGGACGTGTGCGAGGACCTTCTGGATCTGCCTCATCTCCATCGGGGTGCACTGCGGGCACGAACCGCGCAACACGAGCGGTGCCAAACCTGAAGAAGTAAATAAATTAGAAACCGAAATACTTTTTTCTCTTCTCCTTTTTTCTTTCTGTTCGTGAAGAACGTGCCAGTGTTCAACACACTTTCTACGAAAAGTGAAACCCCGTGAATCACATAACCGAACCGTTTTTAACACTTCTTTCTTTCTTTCCTCATTATTTTAAGCAATATATTTCTAAACCTTTATTTCTAAAGTACGCATTACTAAACGTTTTATATAAAGAAAAACTAAAGTTTTCCAATACACAAAAAATACTTACTTTTAATTAAATGTATCTAATTTTTAAGGTTTTCAATTTAAGAGTTTATATAACATTTTTTTCTCTAAATTTCAACTAGAACCGAACCGTTTTTAACACTTCTTTCTTTCTTTCCTCATTATTTTAAGCAATATATTTCTAATACTTTATTTCTAAAGTACGCATTACTAAACGTTTTATATAAAGAAATACTAAAGTTTTCTAATACACAAAAAATACTTACTTTTTAAATGTAACTAAATTTTTAAGGTTTTCAATTTCAATTCAAGAGTTTATATAACATATTTTTCTCTAAATTTCAACGAATATTCAGCTAGAACTAAATTATTTAAGCAAAATAATTTAAAATTATATATTAAATTTATTGATTTATTTATTCACTAATTATCAGAAAGTTTGTTGTCTTTTGTAAATATATTATTTCTAATGCAAATTCTGTTATAAAACTGTTTCAATAATACTTGATAAACTAATTAAAAGCTGACTTTTGCTCTATTTAATGATTTTTTTCAACATATATTTTGCATAAATCAGAAAGTGTTTTAAATTGTAAAATTACAAACAACAACAACAACAAAAAAAATGCAACCACAAAACTGCACGATTCAGACTTAATTATGATGATTAATGTGAAAAAATCAATTGAGAATGTTTCCAGTTACTGCGACATACTTACATAAAAAAAAGGAAGAATCGACACGTTTGCATTGTCTTACGCTTTGTCATGAATTATTCACAATTGTTGTGTCAATGATCGACACAATTATTACACTACATATTAAACATGATGTATAATCGTTAACTAATTAATTTCAATACTTAATTTGTTAGATTAATATTTCTTACTTGAAATTTTGATAAATTTTGTTACTTTCTTATATTCGTGAAAAGATTAGAATGTTCTTTTGATGATAATTATAAAATGTAAATTATAAATAATCAAAATTCATAAATTACAAAGCGAAATTATAGAAAAAACGCTTAGTTTTATACAAATATCATCGGAAAATTTAAACTGAGACCACAAATTTAGTAAATTTTTGTCCTTTCTTGAACCCTTGAAAAATCAATGATTCTTTTACGAAACTGTTTGAGAAGCACTGGTGTTATATAAGTAACTGTACGGAATTCCGTTGGAGAGCGAGCGGTGTTTGCGAATTCAGTGTTGTCCGTGTCTTATGGTCTGCGGCATAGAAATCGCGTTTCAATATTGACGAAGTAACCGAAACTAATTTCCTGCGTGCAATTATGATTTCAAGGATCGTGCATAATTTGTGCAATATATATAAAGTAAAAAAAGAAACGTGTGAAATGTGTGTGAATATAACATACTTTTGAGTCTCCTTCCGACGGGATCGCAGGGGGCTTCGCCAAGGGCGCATTTCAGTTGTCTCATGAGGTAGCGTTTATCACTTAGGGCCATTTCGAGGGCATCTTCAGAGATCTCCGGTCTTTTCGTGGCTTGAGGCGCACAGAACACGCCGGAGATGCCCATCATGAGAGCGACGACGAAGCAGATCTGAAGACACAATCATAATAATGATATATTAAATAAGTGTTAATTAACGAGAGAATTGTTAGAGTATTAAGTTTTGTGTGTATTTACCTGGACTAGATGCATGTTGTTCGGATGCTGTACAGAGGGAAAGTGCGGGTGAAAGTAAACGGCGCAGCTCTACACCTCCCAACTCAACAAACTACCTGAGCCTCACCTCACCTTTTATTATGTAGCCGTTGACCTACCACAATTTCAGCACCGAATCCACCGGGATCCGGTTCTCGCCTATACCAGGAACCGTTCCGACGTGTAAAAAAAAAATTCCCATCTCGAGAGGGTCGAGGAGAGAAGAGAAAAAACGATCTCATCCAACATCCAGAAATCTGCGAGCATCATTAGCAAAGGCGAGATTAAAACAACAAAAAAATAACGAAATATAAAAGGGAGGATTTGCACGAGCGGAATGCAAATGATACGGAATAGTGTAACCATATTTTCGTCGACAGTTCTTGTGATTTTTGTTGCGGCGGCAATTAAATTTTAATGAAACTCGTTAAGACTGGAATAATTCACGTTCGTTCGTTCAATTCTCTCTTTTTGACTCTCCACATCTGTTTTCGGAAATCGGAATATGGAAAACAATGCTTTTCTATCTCTCTCTCTCTCTTCCACACAATACTCGTTACTTCACAAGTAAATTGTCACAAATACTTGTTACAATTAGCCAATTTGTAAAAAATTCAAGAAATGTTTAATAAAATATGACTTAGTAAATATTGTGTAGTGTGTG
>NW_017099210.1:3730-4798 GCF_001412225.1 Nicrophorus vespilloides
CTCGTTATTTTACAAGTAAATTATCAAAAATACTTGTGACCATTAGCCAATTTGGAAGAATATCATGAAATGTTTAATAAAATAAGATTTAGCAAATATTGTGTAGTGTGTAGTAATAATTTGCAATGCTACTTGACGAGTACTTATACAAGTAATGAATCTATAAGGATATGAAACAATACACACACACACTACTCGTTATTTCACAAGTAAATTGTCAAAAATACTTGTGACAATTAGGCAATTTGGAAGAATATCAAGAAATCTTTAATAAAAGAAAATGTCGTGTTGTCACCTTTATATTTACGTGTGAAGGTAAATGTGAAAAGAAATATTTGTATTTACATTGAAGTTTTTCAATGAAATGTAAAGATTTAAATTAGATTAAATTAGAATAAANNNTACCTAAAATAGTGCAGTGTGTATCCAACTTTTAATTAAGCAAATTGTATCTAAGAAAAATTTTAAGTGTTACGTAAATTAAGATATGTAAAGATTGAATCGTTACTTTACAAGTAAATTATCAAGTATATCATCTACTTGTTGTAATTTGTCAATTTATAATCATACCAAGAAATACTTAAAACCATAAATTATATAATTAAACTTGATACAACAAAAAAATAACGAAATATAAAAGGGAGGATTTGCACGAGCCAATACTCGTTACTTCAGAAGTAAATTGTCAAGTATAACTACTTGTCACGATTAGCTTGTTAATCATATATACCTAAAATAGTGCAGTGTGTATCCAACTTTTAATTAAGCAAATTGTATCTAAGAAAAATTTCAAGTGTTAAGTAAATTAAGTTTTGCAAAGATATGTAAAGATTGAATCGTTACTTTACAAGTAAATTATCAAGTATATCATCTACTTGTTGTAATTAGTCAATTTATAATCATACCAAGAAATACTTAAAACCATAAATTATATATTTAAACTTGATACAACAAAAAAATAACGAAATATAAAAGGGAGGATTTGCACGAGCCAATACTCGTTACTTCAGAAGTAAATTTTCAAGTATAACTACTTGTCACAATTAGCTTGTTAAGCATATATACCTA
>NW_017099210.1:4805-8972 GCF_001412225.1 Nicrophorus vespilloides
GAAACTCGTTAGGACTGGAATAATTCACGTTCGTTCGTTCCTTCAATTCTCTCTTTTTGACTCTCCACATCTGTTTTCGGAAATCGGAATATGGAAAACAATGCTTTTCTATCTCTCTCTCTTCCACACACTCATTCCCATCTCTCGCGTTGAATTATTCATCGTCAGGTAATGACGGATGTTACAATTAAATCTGCGTTAAGTGCTGAATCTTTGCGCGTTGCGTAATCCGTTGATAATGGCTCGTTCAAACGGTAATAATAACCGGAGTGGATATGCAAAAAGCGATCACGCGTGTTACCTTTATTATTTCTTTTGTTTCTGCTGTTGTTATTGTCGTCGTCATGGAAAAGGAAGGTGGATTACCTTCGTTATCAGAAATGTTCCCCCTTTCTAATGCAATTGGCGAGTAATGGGAAAATCTTGCGGAAACCTCGAAACTATTTGAAAACTCCTCGTCGGTAATCTCTGCGCTTATTTATTAAGAAGCCAACGGTGAAATTAGCTATCTGCGGGCTACGTCTGAGGATTTGCAATCTAAAATATTCCCCGAGGGCTTCTTTTTTTTCCACCCCTTCTTATCCAACCCTCAGCGAAAAGTTATGTGCCCTGTTAGATATATATATATAAATTAACTTTAAACTTATTTCTAGTTAGCCTCGAGAAATCAAATCAATTAAATTCGTAAATCGCATTTGAAAGAATTTATGTCACCGGAAAATTTAATCAACTGATTTACAATATTCCCAAGTGCTCTAGATTCGTGCATTTCCTATCTATAAACACTTTTATATTTCAAAGTCAACTTAGTTTTTTTTTTAGTTCACTTAACAAAAATTATAACAAACTCATACAGAAATCTGGATAAACGTAAAATTTTACTCGACTAATCAACTTCAAGTAAACTCCTTTTTTTAAGTTATGAACTAAAATTGAAATTACATTCAGTTATTCTATAGATTGAATCATTGAATCATACAAATTTAATGTCTTTTTCTTCTGAAAATATTCTTTTTTTTATCTAAAACTACTTGTTTTTTTATTTAAATTTAAACTTGTTTTTAGTGAACTTAGAGAAAACAAAAATTGAAATGTTTTCTTGCTAATTAAAAAAAGTTTCCATTAAATTGTAAAACACTAAATCTAAAATGTATGTAATCTATAATTAGATTGAATAAATTAAATCAAGTACGTAAAAATCAGATTGAAATTATTTGTGTCAACAAAAAATAAAAACAAAGGAAATAAACAATTGCAAAAGAATTATATATGAATAATATTTAAATACAATTATAAACAAATTTAATCAACTTATTTACAATATTCCCAAGGGCTCTAGATTTGTGCATTTCCTATCTATAAACACTTTTATATTCCAAAGTCAACTTAGTTTTTTTTTAGTTCACTTAACAAAAATTGAAACTAAACTAATCAACTTCAAGTGAACTCTTTTTTTTTTGAAGTTATGAGCGAAAATTGAAATAGAATCATACAAATTTAATGTCTTTTTTTTTCCTGAAAATATTCTTTTTCTATCTTGTTTTTCTATTTAAATTTTTAGTAAACTTAAAGAAATTGAAGAAAAAATAACAAAAATTGAAATGTTTTCTTCCTAATTGGAAAATGTTTCCTTTAAATTGTAAAACACTAAATTTAAAATGTATGTAATCTATAATTAGATTGAATAAATTAAATCAAATACGTAAAAATCAGATTGAAAGTATTTGTATCATCAAAAATAAAAACAAATGAAACAAACAATTGCAAAAGAAATATATATGAATAATATTTAAATACAATTATAAACAAATTTAATCAACTGATTTACAATATTCCTAAGGGCATTTCCTAGATTTGAGCATTTCCTATCTATAAACACTTTTATATTCCAAAGTCAACTTAGTTTTTTTTTAGTTCACTTAACAAAAATTGAAACTAAACTAATCAACTTCAAGTGAACTCTTTTTTTTTGAAGTTATGAGCGAAAATTGAAATAGAATCATACAAATTTAATGTCTTTTTTTTTTCCTGAAAATATTCTTTTTCTATCTTGTTTTTCTATTTACATTTTTAGTAAACTTAAATTGAAATTGAGGAATAAATAACAAAAATTGAAATGTTTTCTTCCTAATTGGAAAAAAGTTTGCTTTAAATTGTAAAACACTAAATCTAAAATGTATGTAATCTATAATTAGATTGAATAAATTAAATCAAGTACGTAAAAATCAGATTGAAAGTATTTGTGTCAACAAAAAATAAAAACAAAGAAATAAACAATTGCAAAAGAATATATATGAATAATATTTAAATACAATTATAAACAAATTTAATCAACTTATTTACAATATTCCCAAGGGCTCTAGATTTGTGCATTTCCTATCTATAAACACTTTTATATTCAAAGTCAACTTAGTTTTTGTTTTAGTTCACTTAACAAAAATTGAAACAAACAAATACAAACGTAAAATTTCACTCGACTAATCAACTCTTTTTTTTTTTGAAGTTATGAGCGAAAATTGAAATAGAATCATCCAAATTTAATGTATTTTTTTTTTCCTGAAAATATTCTTTTTCTATCTTGTTTTTCTATTTAAATTTTTAGTAAACTTAAATTGAAATTGAAGAAAAAATAACAAAAATTGAAATGTTTTCTTCCTGTTGATTTATAAAATTTAAATTACAAAAAATTTGGTGAAGTAAACAAATTTGATGATTAAATAAAAGAAAATCCATCAATTGTAATCAACATAGATGGCGCTATTTCTTACTATTACGGACACAGATTTGTAGTTAAATTTTTTAATAGAAAAATTGTATAAAAAGTAAGTTTAACGTGAAAATTATATATTGTATTACAGTGGAAATGAATGTTGAATTTCGTCATTAAATATCGAAACTGAAACGTGAAACCGTTGCGCGCAGCCTTTTCATTCAATATTTAATTAATTAATACATAAAATCATATATATTTGATCGAATTTCCTCGATTCCAATGTACACGTTTCATATTTACAAAATTGAATTTGAAATAAATCGACGATTACATGAAAAAAAAAGGAACATTTGGTGAACAGATTGTGAATAAAATTACACGACTAATAATTTGGATTTTTCATATACTAAAATATAATATTCAATAGCTAAAATGTTGTTAAAACAGTTCTAAAATCAATGTATTATCAACAATACTAAATTGTAAATAAATTACGTAATTACTTGAAAGTCTCAAGAAATGAATGTGTTTAAGTGAATCTCAATTAGAAAACTCGCTTATCTCATTCAGGCTTTAGTTCTTTGTGTGCAAATGAACGTTTAAATATTTCATAAGACGCACGGTACACAAAGAATGATATTTTCTTTAATATATAAACGGTGCATTTGAGATGGTGAAAGTTTTTGTGGGGTTTTTCCAACAGAATTGTTCATTATGCCGAGACTCGAAACAAATGTAATTCCAGTATTTTCATATATATTTTTCAATTATTATTTTCTTAAATAGTTTTACGAGATTCTAACAATTTCTATATGAAATGAAAGTTTCTACAAGTTCTACAAGAAACTCATTAATTGGCAACAAAATATAAGTAAATTCGTATAAAAATTTCAACATTTTTATCACATTAATATGAAATTTTGAGTACAGTGGAAACTCGCTTAACGAGCAAAATGAATTGTAAGAAAAATGACTCGCTTAACGTTCAATGTTTCGTATGAGAAGAAAAGTGACGATGAGAAAAGAAGTCCTGAAGTTTTTGTGGGGTTTTTCCAACAGAATTTTTCATTATGCCGAGACTCGAAACAAATGTAATTCCAGTATTTTCATATATATTTTTCAATTATTATTTTCTTAAATAGTTTTACGAGATTCTAAGCAATTTCTATATGAAATGAAAGTTTCTACAAGTTCTACAAGAAACTCATTAATTGGCAACAAAATATAAGTAAATTCGTATAAAAATTCAACATTTTTATCACATTAATATGAAATTTTAAGTACAGTTGAACCTTGCTTAACGAGCAAAATGAATTGTAAGAAATATGACTCGCTTAACGTTCAATGTTTCGTATGAGAAGAAAAGTGACGATGAGAAAAGAAGTCCTGAAGTTTTCATGGGGTTTTTCCAACAGAATTTTTCATTATGCCGAGACTCGAAACAAATATAATTC
>NW_017099211.1:0-6635 GCF_001412225.1 Nicrophorus vespilloides
TAGAGAAACGACGTTTTTTTCGATTTTTTTTCAGTTTTCTCGTGAATTTCTCAACAACCCCTTAAGATAATTACATTCATCGAACCACTTCGTATGAAAGCTGAATATCTCACCTTTCCAACGAGCCTATAAATCTTTACATCATCGACCACTCGTATGAAAGCTGAATGTCTCACCTTTCCAACGAGCCTACTAGCATCTTCGTACTGCCGCCGAGTCGCCTGCTATGAGCTTTAGAAATTGAAAAAACAGTCCAACGAGTCTACTGGCTATGAGCTGAGAAAGTGGAAAAAAGGGAATTAATTTGCACAAAAACTGATGTTTTCAGTTTTTCTTGAATATCTCGACAACCCCTTAAGATAATTACATCATCGACACTGTGAAAAGCTGAATCGTCTACGTTTCCAACGAGTCTACTGGCATCTTCGTGTTGCTGCCGGCACCAGCTGAATGCTTTTCCAACGAGCCTAGGCATTTTCGTACTGCAATGTACAAAATATAAATAAATGTTATATAAAAGGAAAACAAGGAAATCGTATACATATATACATGTAAAGTCGTATATTAAAGTTAAAAAAGAAAAGTGTTTGATAATGGAAAAAAAAGTAAATATGATGAGCAAAAGAGAACAGAACATACTGGAATGGAATGGAAGACGAAACGATCATGACGTTCATATAATTCATCAATTAGTTCCTATATTTAATTACACCTGAAAAATAAAATCAAAGCGTCGTAAAACGTTAAGTACATGATAATAAAATTGGGGCTTTGAGTTTGCCCGACAAAATAAAAGTGAATATAAAATATACGCAGTATAAATATAGATATATATGTATGTATAAAATATGTTATTTAGTATCTTGTTTCTGCACGTAGTTTGCCGGGAAGAGTCCGTAACGTCCTTTGCACATGCCCCTCCACCATCCCTCGTCGATCTAAAAATTAAAAAAAAGATTTAAGTAATTTCATTGATTCATTCATTCATTCATAGTTAATGAGAAGTTGCCTAACAGAAACGACCGCGCCCCTATATTGTCATTTGGCGACATCTATCTATCTTTGGCGCACTTACCATTTCGACGTGAGTGATGATGTCCTCTGGGTCAAAGGAGATCTCATCTTCGGCGCCTGCCTGATAATCGTACAGAGCAACGGCCGTTATTCCCGTATCCACGATTTCCTCCTCCTGTAGGACTTCGGCAGCTGCAGACGGAGGAGCAGCAACGGCAGCAGCAATCGGTTCGTCGACAACTTCGTTCTTACTCTCGGCCGGAACATTAATATTCTCGTAAATCTCCTCGATCTCCGGTTCATCGTCGTCCGGTTCCTGCATTTTCTGCAGCTGTCTTATTTGTTCCATTTCCTCCTTGATCTAAAACATACAATACAACGTGTAATAAATGAGGAAAAGTTTAAATTCGTATTTTTATTACCTTCGAGGCGGCGACTGATACGGTGTTCTCATTGGTAGTGGTAGTGGTGTGTAGGGACGCTGCTGATTCGTTGCTTTGCATGTCGTTGAATTGGCTCAATTTGGATTTGTCCAATTGTCCGGGCGTTTTGTTCACGCCACTAGTCGTCGTCGTCGTCGATGTCGACGTCTGCTCCAAATTTTGCTGTTGCAAGAATGCAATCTTCGATTGGTCCAGTTGCTTGGGTGCCGCCCTTTCAGGTACAGGGGATGCTGTTTCAGCATCCGGTTTGTTCACGAACATCGCTGCTTTGGCGTGCAAGTTCTTGCGAGGAGCCGGACTGCTCGTCACCGACGCTGGTTTTTTACTGCAACCGTCCTCTTGAGAGCTCTGTGTATGTGTGCAAATTATAGTGATTATTGTAATCATTGTATAAAGCTAGCGATTATCAAAATTACCATCGTCTCGAATTTGGCCCTCATCTCCGACGGCTTGGCGGATCCAATGTCCGGCTTAACCTTGTCGTAGGTGGTGCCCACCTTATCCGGTTCATCGCCAAAGTTCACCGCAGACTTGTCCATCCGATCCGTCTGCACTCCAAACTTTCCTCCGAAACCGATCTTGTGATCGGTTTGGCTCTCGTGCTTCTGCGGCGCCTCGTGATGATCCCATCCCACTGCGGACTTATCTTGCCTGTCTGCCTGCACACCGAACTTTCCACCAAATCCTACGCTATAATCTACGCAACGATTATTATTATCATCATCATTATCTAAGTAACATACTACTACACTACTCACCCTTTTGTGACTCATGCTTGTCCACTTTCTCCAAGTGATCCCAACCCATTGCAGACTTGTCCTGTCTATCAGATTGAACACCAAACTTCCCACCGAATCCGGTCGCATAGTCCTTCTGCGAGGCGTGCTTCTCCAGCTTCTCCTTGTGATCCCAACTGACAGCGCTCTGAAACTCAACACAATTAGACCCAATTTACATAATATTAATCGACATTAGATTAACCTTATCAACGCGATCCGTCTGCACGCCGAATTTACCACCAAATCCGGTGCTGTAATCCTTTTGACTTGCATGTTTCTGCAACTTCTCGACGTGATCGTGCCCCAACGCCGACTTATCCATACGATCCTTCTCTACACCAAACTTTCCGCCGTAGCCAAACGAAGCGTTCGGGCCCTCACTCAGAGCCTTCTTCTTCTTAATTGAGTCAGATTCCTCTGTCTCCTTCCTCAGCTTGTTCATGCTAAAAACATAACAGTTCATTCATAAATTATTCAGATTAATCTAATTGAATCCTCACTCTATGGCACCAGCGGTCCTGCCAGAACCCTCTATCGTTGTTGAACCCCATCTCTGCTCCTGCTCGCTCACATCGTTCACGAAATCCGGATCGGTCTCCCAATCGTCGTCATCCTCCTCTTGTTGTTGCTGATTGCTCAGATTCATCTGTGTTCCTGCTGCGGCCTTCCACATTTTCCACAATATCTGCTCTCAACTCTTCCTCTCCAATCAAACATAAACTACAACAATCGACAAGTTTAAAACGCACAAAACAACCCCCCCGGGAGAAACAAGTGACAACTGTTGGTGACTGTTGGTTGGTTAGTTGTTTGACAGATACACAAACACACCCTGACAACCGTTTGAATCGGATTGGTATGACTGTCGGTCGGTCGAGTTGAGTAGGATGTTTGCTTGATATTACGTCTAATTTAGATTAATTTATCGTTCGTGTATGAATCATCGCGGATGATAAGAATTAAAGCGTCGCACGGAATTCTACGCAATGAAACATTTTTATTTTCATCTACTCACCACAAAAGCGACTGCACGTCTGGTTGTCAAATCAACTGACAGATGTAGGAAATTCCGAGTATGCAACCAATACAACAAATCTGTTTGAAATTACTTTTCCTTCAACATTTGCACGCGAGTTTCTTCGATCAGTTGCGATAAGTTATCTAGATAAAAAATTAATCTGGATATAGTTTAATTAAAGTATAATTTGAAATAATAAAAAGTATAATTTTAGTTCGAGGTTTTCCGAGGTGTACCGAAGATGACGTAGACTAATTATAACCTTCAAGAAAAGAGCGAAACGAGCACTTGTTGTTGTTGTAACCTCAAAAAGTAAACGGGTGGTATTGGTGGTGAGTATTGAGTATAAAATTGATGCGTGGTGCACGCGCCTTTCTCGATTTCTGCACGAAATTTCGTAAAATATTTTCACCCGCCTCCGGAATGGAAGAAGCGCTGAAACCGCCGTCGCTCGTTGCGAACATGAAAGTGTTGGATAAAGAACTATTCAATAAGGAAATTGAACTGCCCTACATTGGTGTGGCCGATAACAAGGTATCTGATATATTACCCAAAATGAAGAAGTACTTGTTACGGGTGGATCATTACAAACCCATATCTCGATTGGATGATAACATTGTGTTATTCCTGAACCCACTGAAAGTCGGTAGATGGGAGGATCTGGAGGAGACGGATAGGAATTACCTGGTGGGCAAGAACATAGATGCACATCTATTCAAATTTCACAAGGAAGTATTGAAGTACAATAATTATTCGGCAGAGGATGTGCTGCGGGCTGTGCTGCCAAAAGATAAAGAGGGCATGGCGAGTTTCACGAAGATCGGTCATATAGTGCACGTGAATTTGCGCGAACATTTGCTCCCCTATAAAAACGTGATTGGAGAGGTGCTCTTTGATAAAGTCTCTGGCTGCAGAACGGTGGTGAACAAAGTGAACATGATCGACAACACGTACAGAAATTTTCAGATGGAAATCTTATGTGGAGAAGAGGATTTCGTGGCGAAGCTTAAAGAGAACAAATGTACCTTCGAGTTTGACTTCTCCAAGGTGTACTGGAATTCGAGACTCTGCACCGAGCACGAAAGAATCGTCGATCTGGTTGGGACCGAAGATGTACTCTTCGATGTTTTCGCCGGAGTCGGACCGTTCTCGGTGCCCGTCGCCAAGAAGAAATGCCCGGTTTTCGCAAACGATTTAAACCCGGAATCGTATAAATGGCTGAAACACAACGCAAAGATTAACAAGATCGGTGATAATTTGAGCATGTCGAACAAGGATGGAAAGGATTTCATCTTGAATGAAGTTAAAGATAAACTGCTGGGGTTCGTTAAGGAGAGGAAGAGGGTTTTCGTCGTGATGAATTTACCTGCATTGGCTGTAGAGTTCTTGGGGGCGTTCAATGGGCTGTACTCTGATGTTCAGCGGGTCGAGATGGATACGCCCCCAACGATTTACGTGTACTGCTTCGCAAAGGGGGAGGAGCCTGAGGAGATTGCCAGGAGATTGGTCGTCGAGAACTTCGGTTGGGATGTGAGTGCGAAGATCCTGGAGGTGTTCCGCGTGCGTACGGTCAGCTCGATGAAGGAGATGATGCGAGTCGCGATCCGCCTTGACGAGGACATCCTGTGGGGCAGCAAAAAGAGAAAGAGCTCAGACGGTGAAGATATTTTACAAAACAAAAAAAGTGTGTTTCATCAATATTGACAAATGTGCTGTGCAGATGTTGTATGCATTTCTTTGCTAATTGCTCGTTTAATTTCTTTTCGCAGATCGCGGCAATGGGGAAGAAGAAGGAAAAGAAATGTAACGTGTTCAAGGTGGCCGGCGCGAAGAGCTTGAAGCTCAAGTCAAAGGCCAAACCGATCGATGGACATTTGAAGAGTGTAAGTAGAAGAGTGAGAATATTTAGAATTACTCACGCATTTCGTTTTGCAGTTCCAGATCAAGGTTAAGGAAAAGGTGCTCGAGATCGACGGTCTGCTGAAGAGCATGCAGGGAGATCTGTGCACAACCGGTAACGGCAGCGGAGGCGGCAACAAAAACGATAAGGGCGTTGTAGGAGGCGGGGACAAGCAGTCGAAAAAAAAGTTGAAGGAAGCATCGCAACGCCTCGAGTACGATCAGTTGCAGAAGAAGTCCAAGGAAGTCATCAACGATCTGGAAACAATGTCAATGTAAATTATGCGGTCTGTCGTCGTCATGACGACACTTCTAGCAACAGTAAACAAAATACATGCGACTCTCTAGTCAACAATTAAAAAAAAATAATCTATCATTTCACTTTTTTCCCTTAATACAATGCGTACTTTTGCAGGATTTAAACTGTAATTAGTTTTATAGTTAACTCAATTTTCGGCTCACGATCGCGCGAATAAATTCGATTTTCCGCGAATAATGACAGCTGTCATTGATGATGATCGCGTCGTGCGATAGGTGGCGTTTGTGTGGAATTGAGCAAGTGTCTGTAGAGTTGGGAGTGGGGGGAGACAGAACTGACAGACCGACGGTTCGTATGCAACCGGGGGAGCGCGTCGATCGCGCAGGTTTCTAGCGTAATGGTTTTATTGTATCATTGAGCGGCGATCTGAGCGCACGCAAGCAAGAGTGGAATGATTCGTTGCGGCTCCCGGTCTTCGCCTGTTTTGAAAGAGTGAGCACAGACGACAGACGAAGGAGTGATAGAGAGAGGGAGCGAGCGAGTGAGAAAGTAATACTGCGTACAGAGCGTGAGCGCGAGTGAGTGAGCGAGTGCGGTGCAACAACAGCCATGTTGTCCGGCCGTTGCCATCTCTCAGGACCATCATCATCATCATCACATCGGATACAGCCAGAATACGAGAACGGCCTTAGGGGTTGACGACAAATTAAAAAAAAAGGGAGGAGGAGAAGAAGAAGAAGTTGAAGAATCGGTGGGAGGAAAAAGGATATTTCGGTTTTAGAGTTTCGTTCGGTTGAAAGGAAGGAATACGCAGCAACCCCCTTTTGGTGAAAGAGTAGAGTGATAACAACGAAGGAGAGAAGAAGAAGTAGAAGAAGAAGGGAAAAAAACCGGAACCGGACATTTTGCAGTGCACTTCATTAGAAACCAGTCTCGCCCGGCGACGGCGGCGGCGGCGATCACAGTTCTTTTAACTTCGTTTGTTTTTTTTTTGTTTTGTTATTTTTGGTGTCCCGAGTGGTTGTGTCGCCGAGTGTGCGAGTGAGTGTGGACGGACGGACAGACGGACCGGACCGGACAGTGCGCGATCTGCCTGCTGCTGCGGGTCTCTCTCTCTCTTCTGTTTGACCGTTCAGTTTGAGGGTGTTTCAAACAACATCACCTCGTCGAAGTCGTCGTCGTCTTCTTCGAGGAGGAGTCGCGCGTTCGATTCAGTGAGAATA
>NW_017099211.1:6640-17432 GCF_001412225.1 Nicrophorus vespilloides
GGGAAAAAAAAAAAGAGACACAAGAACATCATCGCACAGGAGCGACTAGATGTTCGTTGTTTGTTGTTGTCGTGGTGGCGGTGAATAAAATTTAATTATTTCTTCCCGAGATTCATCGTTACATGGGATTACCGTCAATATGATCGAGAACGAGACGAACTGGGGCACCGAACTCTGGGTAAGAGTCATTCGTGATGTTTATTTGTTTTTGTTGTTATTGATAAAAGATGCGCTTCATTTTGTTGTTGTCATGGGGATGATGGGGATGATGATGATGAGGGAGATTCGCACCTAGTAACAGATGGCTTCTCCCCCGTCGTCCACAGCCGCCCGGTTTTATAATACCTGTTTTATAATTCTCGGGGCCAAGAAAAAGAGGTCGCAGGTGTCTGCCCGCCCGTGCAATAGCCACAATATAACCAACCTAACCTGTGTGCCGTTCTTTAGCAGCAAACACTCACACGTACACATATACAGACCGACCGACCGTGCAGCTTCATCTCATCTCTGTACCTCTTAATCATTTTTATTATTATTATTATTTTGGTACCTGTGCTCGTCGAGTCCGATCTTTTGTTTATATACTTATGTGTTAATTAGCGCCGGAAATCCGGGTAAATTCCGGTAATTTCCATCATTACGAATCGTTATTTCTATATTATTGATATTTAATTTTTCTGGTGCGAGAGGTATGAGACATCGCCATGAGCATGAGTCATGTCCCACCCCGGCAAATTCCGCGCCCTCTGTCTTCCATCGTGCCCTTTTCGATGGATGACGGCCCACACTCACACAATAAGGGTGCAACAGCAAACACACACACACATTCAACGAATTGATCATGTTTTCGTTGGAAGTTTCATTCCGCCCTCGTTACACACACACACCCACATTCAAATAAAAGATCTTTACTTGAAAATCACAGCCCGAAAACGAAAAATCGCACGAGAAGAAATCGTTTGGAAACGAGTGGAAGAAACTCGATGTGAGGGAAGGAGAGGAGAGGAGAGGCAACGCAATCCTTGCTTCCATGAATGGCTTTGATCCGTTGCGCAATCGAAACACGTTATTACTTCCTTCGAGAAATTGTTTCAACATTTCGTATAAACGAAACGCTGCTGCTGCTGCTAACGACAAACTTCGAGGAACACACACAAAAAATTACATTTCTCCAAAACGTGTTTTTTTCCTTACTTTTATTACAGGAAAGTACGCATTAGTCATTTTCAACTGGAGAATCCGCTCAGGTAAAGCAAATTAAGGTTTCCATGCTCAAAAAAGATGAAAGACATGTATTTTGAACTGCCATGGAAACGACTATTGAAAGTTTGAAAGCAACCGAGTACGTAAACAAAATTCTGAGAAGTGTAACCACGGTTACAGCCGCAATTGTGTACCGAGAAATCTGCATTTGTTTTATGCACTCTATTCGATCGATAAATGAAACAATTGCAAACGGCTGATTACCTCATCAGCTTTTGATCGAATTACCGGGAAGTTTTAATTGAGACGAATTGAGAACAAATAAGAAAGAGAGGCAACGGTTTTTCGGCTTCGCAGGCAAACCGAACTTCCGAATGAATGAGATGGAACATAGTTTGTGATTGTTTAGTGGCGATGATTATGATGATGTTGACGATGAATGCAACTTCCGATGCACAATGAAAGGTCGTTGGACAGATAAGACGCAGCAGCAACGCTCGTTTGTGGCACTTCTCGTTTATCAAATCTATCATTTTCTAGTACACACAAATATTATTGGATTGTTGTATCGAATGCAAACACAACTTTACTCAAGTGAGAGTGTGTGTGTGTGGGACGACGTTGGGAGGATTACGTAATCCGTCCAAACCCGAATCCGGTGGAAATTTTTAGGTTCTGCTCTGTTTTTGGTTTTACTACGAAAATATCACGTTAATCATCAACATTGATGGAAAACAATCTGATAAAAGAAAGAAATGAATCTGTTCTGGGAAGTAGAAAATTGCCAACTGCGAATTCTGTGTCAGGGTTGCCAATACAACATAATCGGCTCTCAGACATTCCGACGTCGTGTTACTATTTTCTTTTTATTCATTTATTTCTTCTTTTTTTGATCCGGTTAATGCGATTATCGGGCTGACCCATATTGCAGGCAGCGATCACGTTTCGTAACGTACGCGAAGCAATCTTTGATTCTTCACAAGAACAGCAACTACAACATCATCATCATCATCAAAAAAAGAAAAAGTGATAGAGAAAGAGGTGTGAATAATAAAATAAAAGGGAAATTAAATTTATTCTCCCTTCTTTCCTTTCTCTCTGTCTGTCTGTCTGTTTGTTGGTCTGCGTATGGTGAATGGTGGTGGGAAACACGCATACCAACCATTCATTTGTTGGTAATCACGTATGGACGTTGTTCCATTGTTCGTAAACTCTGTACCAACACGCAGGCACCAAAGCGAAAGAAAGAAAAAGAGAGAAATAGATACGAATACGTGTGCGTATGCGGTTCGAATAAAATACGCCAACGCGCGCGCGTTTTACTACATTCGATCTCGATCACAATTTCACTTTCGCTTCTTTCTTTTTTTTTTTAAATTTTAAATTTTCGTCCACGAACAGAGAATAATAAAAACAATCGGTCGTTTTCCAAAAAGAAAACAACAGACGCACGCATCGATTCGTGTCGATAGGTATTCGGACTTTCCGTCACGATTCGTCGTTCAATGAATAAATGCGCGACGCGTCGTCATTGTAAAAGCACACATCTTTCTTCGGTACGAATGTTTATGTAATAATAATTTAACTCTTCGAACCGGAATGTTGGCGCGCGGCTGGCGCTTTCTTTTTCTTCCCGAAAACGAAATAAAAGAAGCACTGAAAACAGGTTGACAATTGCTTCTCTCGCAAAGAGGAATACGAACGAACGAACGCTCACTCGCTCATTCCTATAAAACCGTAAAATTCAATTTAAATTCCATGACGAACTTTTTTACAAACTCGATCAAGCGAATCGAAATTTATTTATATTTAGAATCGCCGATTAAAGTTATCGATAAAAAGAAGCAAAGCATTAATTAATTAGAATCGAACGAAACTTGGTTACTTATTATAATTATACCGCTTCTATGTTGGTAAAAGTTGGCCAACGTTAATATGCGAATTGGGCAAAGTTGGTAACATGCGCTTTAATAGTAAAGTTGGTATGGCAAAGTGCGAACGATTTCGTTGCGGAATTTGCGGCCGCAGGTCGTAAATTAAGCGGGACCAGGAGAGCGTTTACCGTGCGGCAACAGCAGCAACAGCATACGTGGGTTTGATTTATTTATTTATTTCTTTTTCGCTCGCTGCTCGACTTGCCTCGTTTTCGTAGGTAGCAGACCGGACTCGATTTCCCGTTTTGACAGTTGCAAATAGGCAGCAGACCATAACGTACCCAAAACAGCCAGCCATCCAGACCTCCCCTCTCATCCCATCCCATAAACAAACGAACCTTCCACTATTATTATTATTGTTTTTTACACGCCTTCTGCGATAAATGGATGGATGGACTCTTTCTTTCTGATAATAATGATGATGATGATGATGATAATGATGCGTCAAGTCGTGTGTGTGTAAATAGAGGAAGAGAAACGGCGACGAGAAGAGACCGGAGGGCGTTAATTATTGCAGAGAAAAGAATGAAGAGAGAAAGATTGCACGTAAGGATAGGAAATATTCCATTCCATATTTCATAGCGGACTTCAATCGATCAATTATTGCTTCGGAGAATAAAATGTATCTCGTCGGCGCTGACTATTATTACTATTATACACAGTGTGTATTGTTTGTACAAGTTATTGAAATCCGAAGGTCGAAAAACATGGAAATCGTAGGAATTAATACATACACACAGAGAGAAAGAGAGAGAAAGAGAGATACGCGAAACGTCAAGGAACTGACTGATGAAAGGACGATTACGTACGTCGATGATCCAATATATATAAACATTCTCCTTTCAGTCGCCTCTTACGACAAGCAGAAGACACACTTTGGTCGTATTCTTTTAACTTCAGCCCCGAACCAAAGGGCGGCGAACAGTCCAAACCGTCGTCGTCTTGGATACGACGACGTACATGCACTACATAACCATGGGAACGCAGAGAGAAAGAGAGAGAGAATCGAGAAATATTAAAACAAATGAAATGGAAGAGTCGTTTTTGTTTCGGTTCCCACAGAGAGCGGTGGCTCTTTTAATAATAATAATACGTATACACGATAATAATGGAAAGGAGGAAAAAAAAAGGGGGCCCCGGCTTTTCCCGACGTTTAAAAACGCGGACTGAAATGGAAGAATGCACGAACGAACAAACGGGTATGAGAGTGAGAAGGTGGAGCAGACCGAGGGAGTAAAAGAGACTGACTGATTGACTGACTGAGCGGGCAGGAGGAAGAGGAGGAGGAGGAGGACTGGTCATTAAGCGAAACACAATGAAGGTGCATTGTGTTTTCATTTTCTGTGTGCACCCATTGATTAATTCCTTCCTCCACCTTCTCGTCTACTTCGTCGTCGTCGTCGTCGCCACCGCCACTCGTCCTCCTCTCCGTATATTTACATATTTAGTAAATCGTAAGTTATTTTTGGGATCGCGTGCGTTCATGTTGAACCGCGACGCCGGTAAAACGACGTGTTTACCGGTATTATTAGACCCCCATACAATTTTCGATCTCATCCTTCTACTTCTCCTTCTGCCCTGCCATGCCCGTCGTTTCGGTACTCTATTTTCGGATCTTTTTGATGCTTCGCAGAACGCATACAGCACGCACGCACGCACACACACACCACTTGACCTGACCGATTTTTTTTTTGTTGTACGCAAACCAAAAAGAAATCGACGCGTGCCAAACAGTCTCTTAACCTTTCTTAAATGTCAATCTGCGGCCCTTAATTTGTGTCGACACACACAACCCTGGGGGGGGTGGATTACAACTCGTTGCTATGCGTATTCAACAACAAATTCGTTAATCCCGTTACCATGGAAATAATAATTTAATTTCACGGCACAGTTTAAGCGCCTCATTAACTGGATTAAATCTCGCGCATATTCCAATTGGATTTGATTGGATTCAACTGGAATACTTTTAACGTTTCCGTTTTAATTGCTACGCGAAATTGATTAATTTCCGTGCTCTATTACACCATTCTCTATACATATATAAAAATTCTAAATTGTTATCCTTCGAAAGTTGCTCGCAACTGAAGCTAATTGCGCTATTGCACGTTCACAAGGTAACAACAACAATAAATGCAGGGAAAAAAAATAGAGAAGAAAATCGCAGCTTTCGCGAAATCTTTGCAAAACTCGTTTCTTTTCTCCACATTGTTTTTTTCTTCTCTTCCTCTCTCTCTCACTGATCAAGGAAACAAGACAAGATGTATTTTAGATTAACAGAAATAATTCAATTTAAAGATTCGGAGTTCTCTCACCTTGAACTCTCTCGCTCTGTGAAATTAAGTATGCTTGATTTGAAATGTAAACAGCTGGCTGACTTCGATAAATTCAAATTTTTACCTTTCGCTAATTAGGAATTAATTGAGAAAAACATTACCGTATGAAATTATGATTTCCGATAACAGATTCGTTTCTGACCTGCAGAAATTCGAAAATCTAATAATAATTTGGACATTTTAAGTAAAATTAATCACATCGTTAGATTCAAGTTTTTCGAGTCGGGAACAAATTAACATATATACCGTTGAAAGTTGGTAAAACAAAAAGGAGAGAGACAGAGAGAGAGAAAAGGTGTTTTTAGTTTAGAATAGAGACGGGCACGTGCGACTTTCGAAAAAATCAAGTGTGATCTGCGATCGATTGTGTTTTGTCAAAAGGAGATGATAGCTTAGTTGGCAGAAACAAGCGAAAAGCAATTGTGGTAAATTGGATTTGGAAATGAGGAGAAAACGATTAAGAAAAAGAAAAAAAAACAAAACCGGAAACGTGTATGATGAGGTGTGTGTGTGTGTAACTGTGCTTCTTGTGCGGCTCTCTCTCGGTGCCATATGTGTGTGTGTGTGTCCGCTGCATTCCCGGGTCGTTCAGAAATTTATTACGAGTTGCGACTAATTGCCGCCGTTGCCGAGATGGTATGGTCGTCAGTCAGGACAGGACAGGAGGTCAGGTCAAGAAGAGGATGAATGCGGAGCGAACGGGTGCGGGGGGGAGCTTCAACGCTTCAATGGAATGCAACAATTACAATAAACAAAACAAACACAATAAACAGTTGATGAATGCACGGAATGTTTGATTATTTTTTTTTGTGTGGTGGATGATGCGGGTATATGAGATGTATCTTTTATTATTTGATATAGAGCGTTATTACATTGTCTAGAGCAGGAGTTCCCAAACTGTGCAACGATTTTACCTCCACGTTAAAGAGTATTTCTAGAATGCAAATTATACAAATGAATTGATAAAGTTGAATGACTCCACTAAAATGTTTGGGATTTCGATGTTATTAGTTTCGGAAAAACTCTTTGCATTACATTGAATTTCCATTTGTTTAATTTCAGGACCAGTACGACAATTTGGCGACGCACACGCTGAAGGGTATCGAATTCCTCGAGAGGTTCGGACATTTCATCAGAGATCGGGCGACCATCGAAACGGAATACGCCAACAAACTCAGGTAAATAAATGAAGAACTTCTATTTTGATATGTGAAGAAACAAAGAGACGACCGCGACGAAGATATTGTGCGTGGGTCATCATCATCGTGATAATCATCGCGTCAAACATCAATCTAATAATCTAATATGAAAGGGGGACGACGACGACGACGAGTAACACGACATCATCATCATCATCATCAGCTGCGATGGTGACGCAAGCCGCCTCCCAGAAAATTAACGTTCAGCTTTGGAAGATTATTTCCTTCTTTAAGTGCGTGCGCGATCTTTACCGCGAATCAATCTCAACCTTTCCGTATCCCAATTCGGTAACGCGAAACCATTTTCGTCTCAATCAGAAATCCCCTTCTCTCTCTCTCTCTCTCTCGTTATGAATCTCAACCAAAAACCTGTTGAGAACGGATAACTTTTTCTTGCGAGAAAAGAGCATCATACACCACGCACGCACACACGCATAAACCGAAAAGGCCAACAGAACCTTGAATATTCCGTTTTTATATCTGTTTCCAGCGCTCTTCGAGGTTGTTCATCCTTCCCCTCCACGCCAACTAAATATATGCAACGCGATTTGCGGCCACTTTTTTTTTATTTTCGAAAAATTCCGCTCCGCTCAGCCCGTTCCGTTCCGTCCGATCCAACCTTTTCTTCTTCTTCTTTCATATTTATTACAAGCGCACGCTCTTTTTTTTTTCCTTCCTTCCTCCTCCTTCCTGCTGCAATCTCAGCCGTTTTCTCCCTTCACCTCCCGCAACTCTATTTCCGTAACACCGGCAACGCAACAACAACCCAAATGAAAAAAAGAAAAGAAACCGTCTCCTCGTCCTCTTTTTGTTTTCGCTTTTCGAAGACGTAGGCGGCGTCGGTGAAGAGGAGGCCTCAAGGTCGCTCCCGACGAAAGAATAATAATAAATAAACCCAATTTCAAACAAATCTCTGACATTTGCAAATTATTTAGTTTCATCGCCTACTTAATATTTCGGATTAATCTGCGGCACACGTGTTGCGAGAAAAATCCTAGAACAGATTAAGTCAGTCGAAGGTTGCGGTGCTCTCGTTTCGCGAATGAAAATTATATTATGTAGAAAGAAAAAAAAGAAAAGGCAAACAAACAGTGTGTGTTTGTCTGTGATTTCCGATTCGTTTACGCAATTAGTCACACATAGTGAGAGAGAGAGACTTCTCTGGTGATTTTGCGATGACGCTTTTCCTGCGATTCGTAGCACCGTCTTAGTCATCATCATCCGCATCGTCTCGTCTCGTAGATTCGTTTCACCTATCATTAGCTAGCAGGATTAACAATTTGCGTTCGAAAACTGTCATCGCACGACAAATTCGTACATGCGTTTAATATCAATCGATTTGGCAGTTATCAGCTGTCGATGATGATGATACGAATACGGTAATTGACGGTAATCAGCTGATGATGACACTTGCATAGAAGCTTAACGGCTATTGCGATTAATTGCGTTCTTTTGAATAAATGAACAATGAAACGAGATGGGATTACCGTTTATAGATAATAATAACAACAATAGTTTTTCTCTCTTTAAATCTTTCAATCTTAATCCGAGATTGTGGCGATATGTCGTAAAAATGTGCAGAGCTCAAATTGCTTTTGGTTTGCAACGAAAACGAGATTGCTGCCGCCACTAATCGGATAAATCTCTCTTTTCATCTTATCTCTAATGTTTTCAATGCTTCTGTTGCAGACGACTGGCAAAGACGTACCAACCCAGGAAAAAGGATGAGGAGGAAAACCAGTGAGTGTAAAATCTATATGCAATATACAACAACAACAACGACAACAAAAAAATACCCAAGATGTAAATCGCGACGTCGGCACTATTATAATAAGAACAGAACCTTGGTACACTTTGCGTGTTTCCAGTAAAATAAAATTTAAAAAAAATTGTTCAAGGCAACATTACATTACACAGACCACTTGAAACAATGGAGCAAGCGAACAAGAAAACTTCCTTTTCTATTTTGTTAATACTTCAAAGCTGTTCGCAACACATAAATTCGAACTGCCTGCAGAAACTGACGGAAACTGCTCTTCTCTCATTACCTAATTTGAGGAGGACGTGAGTGTTGAGTTTCCTTTTGATGGTGTTTATGCAATTAATGACCCTTCGCAATTAGCGTCAATCAAAACCTAATTTAGATTAGATTACTACCGCAATTTTCACCATTCAACTTGACAACAATTTTATTCGCAAACTTCACAATTTGCCAGTTTTGTTTCATTTACGCGGTTCTTGGGTTGCGGTTTACCATTATCATTATCATTGATGCAATTGATTCGGTTTTTATATCAATTGCATTTGAGTCATGATTTTTTTTTCATTTTCTGGTGAGGAGAGGAGTAAAGTGGAAAAGCGTTTCGTTTCGTTATCATATCGTCAGCACATCCACTGAGCAGCAGCGGGTATCAATGAAAACAAAGGACGAGCGCGAGTTTGAGTCACCCAAAGCCAGACGGATTTATTTTTAAATTATTTTATTATTACGAATAACAACAATTGTCATGGAAACATTGAAAATGTGCAAAGTTGATCCATCGTCGAGGAGAAGACATGGCATGGACGACATTTATTTCAAGTAGTGCAGCTCCAAAGTGTGTTTGCTGCTTATAATTCAACACTTCAGGCTGTAATACTTAAAACAACTGCCGTCGTTTTTGTGATGAAAGTCGTGAACGGTTGCTTTGAGCAGTGTAACCAGAGTGTGAAAAAGTTGGAGGATATCGAAAATAAGACTTCTTCGTCTCCTCCACTTGCGGCAAGCAAATACATACACACTGCAGGCTTCACTACTTGGAGCAATCGAACGAATACTGAAGAGAAGAGAAGAGAATTACTTGACCAGCAGAAATCAACGAGTGCATCTTTGTGCAAAGCAGTTGAACCGTGGTGGTTCGGACAGGTTCAACACCTACGGCATCAACTACTTAGCGCAAAGACATACGTGGCGAAAAAGGATGATAACTCGAAAACACTACTCTCGAAGAAGCACAACAACAACAAAACGATTCTTTGATGATATTTGCTTGTTGGTTGCATAAAGTAGTAGTACCGAGAAGGAGCTCAGAAACATCCGTCTACAGCACTGCTACTTATGGTAACCAGCAACAAATCGAACGATGGAAGAAACCGATGGAGGACTGATGCAAATTCGGGCTGGTCACGTCCCTTTTATGCTACTGTTATTGTTACTCTGTGTGCCCCCAAAAACACAAGTGATTTAGATATTTGTATTTGTCCAACATTTGATTTCATATCGTTCGCTTTGTTTTTTTCCCCAGCAACCAACAAATAAAATCGAATCTTTCGTTTGTCTCATCAAACAACTAATTGTTACCAATGACGACGAGCAAACACAACAATATTTGACGAACGCCAATCGTTGTTTTTCTATCCAGATTACGTTTCGTAGCAACGTAGCAAACAAAAAGATTGCGTTATCTCGCAATGTGTTTGTTAAACACTCGAAAAGTCACGTAGGAGAATTCCTTCGTATTAGGAAAACCACAAAGTTTAATTTTAGAAAGGAAGAAGAAAATAATTAATAATAACATTATATTATATTAATAATAATGATCGTGATTCACACACAGATTCGAAAATCTTTCCGCAAAAATAACAATTCAATGTTTGCGGAATGTTTGTGACTCAACTTCGTCCGTAATAAGATAAAGATTTCATTTTTCAAATGTTTTGCTTCTTCTTTTTCTTTATTCTGCGCATTACTTTACGAGTAAGAAGTATAATGCAAATCCTTTGATGTAATTACTTGATAACGTTAATTGTTTGACGATTTTTCGATTTAAAAATAACATCTAAACGAACGACATTGAACTTGTTATTTGAAAACCGAATTGGTGTGGATGTTTTGTCGTTACTTTACAACAAAGTGGTTGGTTGGTTGGTCGATTGGTCGGTCGTTGGGACAGACATACAGACAGACAGTCGAGAGTTAATTGCTTTGTTTGCGTTTTTATTATTTTTAAATTGCAATTTGCATTAGAACGCAAATTTAACATTCTACTGCTAGATTTTTTTGCTACACACACACACACACATATAAATAACATAGATTTTATAAAACGCATCGCGTGCTCAACGGAAATGCAACTGAAATTAC
>NW_017099212.1:0-10955 GCF_001412225.1 Nicrophorus vespilloides
TAAAATTATGAATAAACATTTCAGAAAGAAAAAAGATAGTAAGACTAATTATTTTCTGAAATTTAATAAACCCTTTTTTATGCGATTTTCGGTATATTGTAATTCACTGATTTAGTTTTATGCGGTTTTAAAAAAATTATGGAACGTATCCTTTATTTTTATACGTGTGTCTTGTCCTTTTTTGTGCGATTTATTTTTATGCGTTTTCCTGTGGAACGTATCGACCGCATAAAAAGAGAAACAAGTGTACTTAATAAGTTTATTTCTTAGATTTTTAACAAACTATTATAAAACATAAAATGTTTCATGTGCTTTAGTAATGATTAATCTGTAAGCAAGTAGAAGAAAGATCGATCTACGTGAAAAGGTGTTACGTATACATAATTTGATTTAGTGGTGCGTTGTCAAGCACCGAAGAAATTGATGACTTTTTATAAATAAACGACAAGTTTATCCATCGATTTTCAATCAATCATCGCACAAGTATAAATGAACACTAAATTACAAATTTAAATAAACATTTCGTGATGTTATACACGTTCGATAATCATACTAAGTTATGATTGTAAGTAAAAAAAAAAACAAAAATTAATCAATTGGAAAATAATATTATGAAAGAATGAATAGAATATTTTAGTATAATTTTGTGTAAGGATAAACTAATAATATTTGGATAGAAAAACCTATGTTTAATTGACTTTTGTTAATAGATAATATACAATTAATTACAGATATAGATAGAAATACAAAGAAATTAACAAAGTCAGTAAAAAAAACAATTACAGACATTTAAAGTGAATGCATTAACGTCCATAACCAAATTTGAAACCAATTACTGCGTAATTCGGTTCGGACTTTAGATTGATTCGAAATTTTGCCAACGTCATCATCATCGCATTATAATCACAAACGTGCGCATTCACAAATTATTGCGAAACGCAAAAGCCAAGCATCCACTCCAAACGTATTCTCCCGTCGTCCAATCAAACAACATTCGCGCAAATTGATTCCACTTTCCACAACACACACACACACATTTCCAAATAGCTTCGAAAATCGTGCAGAAAACTTTTTATTTCGATTCCCGTTTGTTGCTTCAATTAACTCAAGTTTTTCTGTACATTTTTTATTTGTCAATTAACACAATAAACTCAATTAAACTTTACAAATTTAATTGACAATAATTACACTTTATAATTACAATCAACAAAAATAATAAAGTTTTGTAATTATAATTATATAATGTTTGCATGTATATCAATGCAACTAGATGAATTCCCAATTTATATATTCGAAATTGTTATTGGCAATTTTTCCGATCCCTGCAATTTTCAATCGCGCAATTTTATTCACCGAAAATTGCATTGAAATTGTCAGCTGTAATTACACCGCGCGCCCTGAAAATATATATATTTTTGTGTGTATATTTGCACGATTTTATTGTATTTTTACCGCATTTGATAAAAAAAAAAAACAAAGCGCACGAGAATGAGGGAGAAAGAGAGAAAAATATATATGTAGAGGGTATTAATATTTCTATATTGATTAAACCATTTCCAATTAAAATAACTGAACACAAAAGCCCTCACCCCCATCCCTCTCTGATATTGTTAAATAAATAATGCCGGGGGATTTTTAATCTAAATTCGAATGGGACACATGTCCCAAAAAAAAAAAAAAAAGAACCATCCACCCTACACCCAATACGAATGAAACTCTGATCAATACGAGGGGTGTAATTCGCGTGTAGATATAGTTTTGTTTCGTTCCTATTTTCACTTGCTTTTTTTTTTGTTTGTTTGTTTCCGGATCCGTTCATGTGCGATTATTGTTGTTGTTGTTGTTGTTTGTTTGTTTTGCGGCATCCATATCTGCGACGGCATCGACAACAAATCGCCGAAAAATCCTTTAGTCCGAATAACTAAATGGAATCGGGGATGACAAAAAAAATATATATATATCGAGGAAAAACAGGCAAAAAAAGCGCATACTTTTCACAGAGCTTTAGTCTAATTTAAAAGCGTAGAACGTGAATCGTTTCAAAATTTGAATACGCAAAATGTTTTCTAGTTTTTTTTTCAATTCCAATTGATGAGAGAAAATTAACTTTTTTTTAAGAAAAACAAACTTCAAACAATTTTTTTTTAATTCCAAATTTTACATAAAAGATTTTCTAATTGACAAAATAGGATGAAAAATATTGGCAATTTTAAATGGAAAATTTGTTTGCAAATAATTCAAAAAATTAATGAACTAAACAAAAAATATATATCGAGGAAAAACACGCAAAAAAGCGCATACTTTTCACAGAGCTTTAGTCTAATTTAAAAGCGCAGAGCGTGAATCGTTTCAAAATTTGAATACGCAAAATGTTCTCTAGTTTTTTTTCAATACCAATTGATGAGAGAAAATTAACTTATTTTAAGAAAAACAAACTTCAAACAATTTTTGTTTAATTCCAAATTTTACATAAAAGATTTTCTAATTGACAAAATAGGATGAAAAATATTGGCAATTTTAAATGGTAAATTTGTTTGTAAATAATTCAAAAAATTAATGAACTAAACAAAAAATATATATCGAGGAAAAACACGCAAAAAAAGCGCATACTTTTCACAGAGCTTTAGTCTAATTTAAAAGCGCAGAGCGTGAATCGTTTCAAAATTTGAATACGCAAAATGTTTTCTAGTTTTTTTTTCAATTCCAATTGATGAGAGAAAATTAACTTATTTTAAGAAAAACAAACTTCAAACAATTTTTTTTTTAATTCCAAATTTTACATAAAAGATTTTTTAGTTGACAAAATAGGATGAAAAATATTGGCAAATTTAAGTGGAAAATTTATTTGCAAATAATTCAAAAAATTAATGAACTAAACAAAAAATATATATCGAGGAAAAACACGCAAAAAAAGCGCATACTTTTCACAGAGCTTTAGTCTAATTTAAAAGCGTAGAACGTGAATCGTTTCAAAATTTGAATACGCAAAATGTTCTCTATTTTTTTTAATTCCAATTGATGATTCCAATATAAAATTAACTTATTTTAAGAAAATCAAACTTCAAACTATTTTTTTTAGAAAAATTTTACATAAAAGATTTTCTAATTGACAAAATAGGATGAAAAATATTGGCAATTTTAAATGGAAAATTTATTTGCAAATAATTCAAAAAATTAATGAACTAAACAAAAATTCTTAATTTGCTTAAATAAATGGAAAAAAATTAAATTATATTTATAATGCAATCATCAAATTGGTAATTTGTTGTAAGTATATTTTCTACAAAATTTTTGCGTTTTGGATTGATGAAAAACTGATGAAAACGCGATGGAACAATTAGGGAGTTGCGGCGCCGGCGACAACTTTTAAATTAGTTCACAAATATTTGATGATTCTATTAAACAAAATGGTTTCTGGGGAGACGTAATCATTATTATCCTCGGTCGAGCGACTTTTTGTTTCCTCTCTTTTTTTTCTTTTCCCTGTGTCTCCAAATTCTTATACTCTTCCGCTTTAAAGGAAGAAGTGGGAAGAAGTTTACGGGATGGCTAGCAATTTCGGCGTTTTAAAAAATCATGCTCCGCTGGGGCGGATGAAAAGGATGAACGAAAAGAAGATGATGATAGTAGGAAAACTTACCCCTGGCAACGTGTGTTTCTCATGCAGAGCGTTCTGGGCGTTGAGGGCGCTCTCAGGGCAGAAGTACGTCAGGAAGGCGCAACCTGCAATCATCAAAACATATAAGAATTAGTAAAATCTAAAGAAAATCACATCAAATCAATACAAATACAGTAGAACCTTGTTTAACGAGAACCTCGCATAACGAGTAAAAAGAATTGTAAGAGAAACGACTCGCTTAACGAGCAACATTCAACGAGTGACGATGAGAAGTCCCGGATTGTGCGGATTTTTAAAACTTATGTGCACATATTATGAGTATTTTTGAATATGTTTCACTATACGAGTAAAAAATCCGGAAATTTTAAAACTCGTTAAACGAAGTTCCACTATATATCAAAATAAATAACATTGAATATCTTAAAATTATATTGAACATCAATTAAGAACAAAAAAACCAATCACAAAGAAGTCTTCAAATTCAAGATTACTTAACTTCAGATGATCAAGTATTGCATCAATTTTGAATGAAAAATTAATTGAAATAAATGAAATTTTTAATTCTGTATTTGAGCAAATTGAAATATATTCATTTTGGAAATTTGCCGAGTAAGTGAAATCTAATTGTAACGCATGCGGCCGCGCTGCGTTTATGTCCGTTCACAGAACTAATTATATAATGCATGTGATATGTTTCGGTAATTGCCCATTCCCTTCTGGCACACCAAAATCATAAATTCTTCTTTTCGGAAGCCTCTGCCACGTCAGCCGTACCATTTACAGGGCTTCGCGAACTGAAAAATTTGGTGGTTACGCAAATTCTGGTAATTACATATGCAATTTTGTTTAATTATAATATGACAGTTGCTATGAACGCTTCTGTCGTTACTAAGGACGCCTAAAGGCATCTATTTTCGTTACTAAGGACGCCTATCGTTGCTATGGACTATGAATAATTACAGGTTGGCCCAATTGAACTGAAATTTTTCAGACCGCTGTATTTTTTTTATTTGAACTTGGATTTTATCGAACCACAAGCAAAAAATGTTGGAAAACATTTAAATTTTTCGAATTCATTTAAAATTTTCTATATGGCCGCCTCTAGCACAAACTATTGCTCTGAGTATGGCTGCACGAAAGTGAACTTGCAGAATCTTCCTTCATTCACGAAGAAGGGCTTTCTTGAGGCATGTAAAAAAAATAAAAACAGCTATCATTAGGCGAAATATGGACATACTTTTATAGCTGTTGTTGTAATAATTTTCAATTAGTCGATAAAAGTGTATCTTGAAATAGGAATTCAGTATTTGCATTGGGATTTGGATGAAATTGCAAGAAATACTGAAAGTCTCACTGCATCTACGTTCTGTATGTGTGTGTGTGTGTCTGTCTGGCAACAGGTGGTGGTGGTGGTTGGTGTAGGTGGTACAGGCCTCGACCAAAAATGGTAGTAGACTCGCAGTGTAAATAATGGTAATCATAAAGCGTTTTGCAATGCATTCATCTATTATTTGGCGGCACAATGCGGCGCTCGAATGGCTCGAGCAAGTCGCAAAAAGGATGGTCTGCATTATGTAACGAACATATACACGAATCGAACGCAATATTACAAAAATTCTTCACACATTATGTGGAATTTTATATGTAATCAATGGAAACCTATAGAAAAACGTAGTAAACAAATAAAAACTTACAAATTAAATAAATTACATATGATTTTTATGAAAGTCATTTTAAAATTTCCAATTAGAAATAACAAATGTTGAAGAAAAAATGCACGTTACAAATTTGTAACAAATTAAGAAATTTTAATTAATTTATAAAATTGCTTTAAGAATTGTAAATTCTAGACAAAGTTAACTTTTTCGTTGCAAAAGATTCGTTAATCTAAGATCAACAATCTACCGAAGAAATTATGTCTCTAGCTTATCTCTAAAAAAAAATTTACTGTAGCCTATACATTTCAAAGTTAACACTTCTAAGGTTCCCTTTGCAAGGATTCGGTAATTTCGCTGATAACATCTACCGAAAAATTATGACCCAACAGCAAAGCCTATCTCAACGTTAACCGGGACGAAAATTCAAGGACACCCCTGTATATATATATACACGCGTATATTTATTCCGGCGACATACAAAAGCCCTTTTGTAAAAGTTTGTTTATTTTTTTCTCTTCTCTCCCTCCCAGAACGCTTTTTCTCTACCACCCCCCAAAAAGTTACTCTAAGTCTCCATTATCGTACACAATATTTCTTGCAGCTATTCCTGGGGGTGCGTTAAAAGCGAAATAGACGTTGCCTTAGGTCGGGGGTTGCATGATTAACGATAAGCGCGTCGCGTCAACCGCACACTTCACGTTACAAACGCACTTCTCTTACATAAAAAAAACCATTTCCATCCACCACCAATACCAAATATCTCAAGGGAAGCGACGTATTAAATTTCCATTTGTTAAATTAAGCTTTCTATATTATTATCACGATTTTTTCAGTCTCATTCTTTAACAGAGGATATTTACTCTTTTTGTATATATATATATAAGTAATCAATAACCTTTTGCGAAGCCAATATTTCTTTTGTGTTTGTACCGAATTTCTCTTAGGAATTCGCTTTTGCTCCGGAAAAACGGAGGGTATGAGAAATGCGAAGCAGAGAATACAGAAGAGAAAGAGAAAAAAACATCTATTAAGGAAATTATGGTTCGTGATCGGGCGATGTTTTATAACATCCTCCCTCAACCCGCGTGAGCCAAAAACGGACAGGCTTTTTTAAATATTGCCTACAATTTCATCATCCCTTAGGTACGCTTCGAGTCACGAGACGCCCAACGATTTATTGCCATCGAATTAATGAATTAATATTTCGAAATTGAGCCGCAGAATCCTCGCTGCCTTCGGCGCAGGACGAACTACAATATAATCTGCATGCATATTCATTATAATTAAGCACGTAAATCATGCGGGTGCACCAAAGTTTTGCGGTGCAAGGACCACTTTCAACCCTCCCTCTCTCCAGCAATAAAATCTAATCTAAATGTCTCGCTTTATGTGCTCTGAAACGATGAAGCTCGCATTTGTCTCGCCCCTAATTTACACCACCCTTATGAAACAGACCTCGACCATTTCGTATTCATTTTACGACAGGTAAATCATGGAAATCCAACAGCAAAATTCAACTTTCCCTCAACATAATCATCTCACTTCTTAATTATACCACTAAAACGACATTAATTACATAGAATCATTTAGAAATCAATGAATTAGAATCTAAATCTAAATAATTATTTCGGTTGAAATCCTTGCATTTCCTGCACAATAATTATGAAAACGCAAATTCAATATGCGAGGGGAAAATTTAATTGCTAAAATATCCCGCGTCCGGACGAATATATTTTAATCAACATAAATTTCGCACGGCCTTACGCAATATCCTCCACACTCGCTCACATCCACCGAATCAAAAACGCATACACACATAAAAAATATACATTTATGTGTGTTTGTACGTTTATATGTAGGTGTATGGGTCCGTATGAGCGGATTTAAATTAAAATAAATTTCATTTATGTCGCGCAATAAATCTGCGTACGTGAAACTTTATGTGCGCAATGTTTGTATGTTGGAGAGAGAGAGAGAGAGAGGAATCTGTTTTATTTTTTTCAATTCAACATATTGGAATTGATTTATACGCGAATAAAATTCAATTTGAAAAATAAATTAAAAAGAAAAAAGCAATAATAATTACTCTTGCACCACAAAATAGAAAAAAAAAACGTGACACGAATAAAAATAAATTTGACTGCGATATTAAATAATGAAATTTGAAAATTTAATTGAATTATGTAATAGAAGGGAAAAGGACAAACATCATTATGTGCAGATAAACCATTATCATTTGCAATGTACGCACGTATTCGTGGATGCTGCGCAAAACATACCTCATACATATTTATTGGAGATCCGCCGTTTCACGTTTATTCGAGTTTTACTTCTGTATTTACGTTTAAAGTATTCAACATATTTCGAATCAAACTATTGCGATTAACAAAAAAAAACAAACAGAAAAACACTTGCGTAATCTCGCTTTTATGGGGCAATATAATATGTTGCAGACATAAAAGTAGATAACGCCGTTGATGATTAGTCAATTCCATGTTATTTTTATTGCTGCTTTTTTAGTTCACTATTTTATACTGTTACGTATATAGTCAGATATTATTTATCATTTTGTTGTAAGGATTATTAAAGCCTTCATTAAATTTGGTAATAACTACAAACTTATCAATAAGATATTAATTAAAGTAATCAAACTTGTAATTGGCTAGAAATATGCACATTTGTAGCCTAAAAATCTGAGATCAATTAGACTATTCAAACTTGTAATTAGCGCAATTGGTTGTCGAGTTATACACTAAAACGTGAAGGCACAAGAAAATGATAAATGTTGCAATTCTTGCGATTAACACATAGCCTGAATATCTAAGATTAATTAGAGTACTCAAACTTTTAATTGACGTGAGTGGTTGCTGACTTAGACACATAAACATAAAGACTGGATTTTCTTAAAATGTTTATCTTCAAATTGACAATTTTAATTTAATATGTAAATATATTTATTGTTTTAACTCTAAATTCGTTTTAAATTTAAATTTATCGTTGTTATTTATTATTATTGTAAGTTCATAAATTGTGCAATTATAAAGATTTCAGTGAGTTTAACCCGGCGCATCCACCAATTTATTTGGTAATAGCTACAAACTTATCAATAGGCGCATATTAAATCCTGAACATCTGATATTAATTAAAGTAATCAAACTTATAATTAGCGTAAGTTGTACAAGAAAAACTGAAGATAAAATTTTTTCGTAACAGATACAAATCTAGAAATATGCACATATTGTAGCCTAAAAATCTGAAATTACTTAGACTATTCAAGTCGAGTTATACACTAAAACGTGAAGGTACATATTGTATTGTATTGCCTGAATATCTAAGATTAATTATAGTACTCAAACTTTTAATTGGCGTAAGTGGTTGCTGAATTAGACGCATAAACCTAAAGACACTGTATTTTCTTAAAATGTTTATCTTCAAATTAAGAATTTTCATTTAATATATAAATTTATTTATTGTTTTTAACTTTAGATTCGTTTAAAATGTAAATTTATCGATGATATTTATTATTTCAAGTTCATAAATTGTGTAATTATAAAGATTTCAGTGAGTTTAACCCGGCGCATCCACAATTCTATTTGGTAATAGCTACAGACTTATTAATAAGCGCATATTAAAACCTGAACATCTGATATTAATTAAAGTAATCAAACTTGTAATTAGCGTAAGTTGTACAAGAAATACTTAAGATAATGTTTTTTCGTAATAGATACAAATCTAGAAATATACACATATTGTAGTCTAAAAATCTAAGATTACTTAGACTATTCAAGTCGAGTTATACACTAAAACGCGAAGATATATATTGTATTGTATTGCCTGAATATCTAAGATTAATTAGAGTACTCAAACTTTTAATTGACGTGAGTGGTTGCTGACTTAGACAAATAAACGTAAATAGACTATTTGGTAATAGCTAGAAACTTATGAATAATCGCATATTAAAACCAGAACATCTGATATTAATTAAAGTAATCAAATTTGTAATTGGCGTAAGTTGTACAAGAAATAGTGAAGATAATGTTTTTTCGTAATAGATACAAATCTAGAAATATGCACATATTGTAGCCTAAAAATCTGAGATTTGTTAGACTATTCAAGTCGAGTTATACACTAAAACGTGAAGGTACTTATTGTATTGTATTGCCTGAATATCTAAGATTAATTAGAGTACTCAAACTTTTAATTGACGTGAGTGGTTGCTGACTTAGACACATAAACGTAAAGACACTGGATTTTCTTAAAATGTTTATCTTCAAATTGACAATTTTAATTTAATATGTAAATTTATTTATTGCTTAAAACGCGAAGGTACTTATTGTATTATATTGCCTGAATATCTAAGATTAATTAAAGTACTCAAACTTTTAATTGGCGTGAGTGGTTGCTGAGTTAGACAAATAAAAGTAAAGACACTGAATTTTCTTAAAATGTTTATCTTCAAATTAACAATTTCAATTTAATATGTAAATTTATTTATTCTTTAACTCTAGATTCGTTTAAAATGTAAATTTATTATTTTAAGTTCATTAATTGTGTAAGAATAAAAAAAATTCAATAGATGTAACCCGGCGCATCCGCCAGTTTTATTTTGTGATTCATTTAGTCTATAGAATAGTACCAAGATTCAGGTGATTTTGTTAATGAGACATCATGTTTCAGTCGACTAGACTAATTAATGGTTTCAGAGTTAATTGGCCGAAGGTATCGGACTGTTTTATTAATATTTGATCGTTAGCTTAATGGACCGCAAGCAACGGTTTCGGCTGCGTTATTCTCTCAATTGATGTTAGGCATCAACCATCGATCTGTGCACGCCTTCATCCCTTCCTCCTTCTACAGGAAACACACCTCTCTCTCTCTCCGTCTCTCCGTTATGATTTCATCGGTCTTGGCACCGCACGAAAAATACATTCATTGCATCTAACTTTTCCATCGGTTTGATGATGCGAAATTGTTTTTGGCAGGCGGCCGCGATTCTCGTTACACGTTTTCTATTTGGAATCAGTTCGAATGCACATCTCATCCAACCCCATCTGAAACCTGCAATGATTCCGCGCCGCCTCCGCTTGAACCAAGTCCAAAAAGTCAACAAGTCTGTCTTCTCATATCCTTTTTTATCCTCAACCTCAGCTGCAGCGATAGAACGAGTTGGAGAGAGATATGTTTCTTTTTTGAGGGTGCGCACCTTTTCGAATTGTCGGGCTTAGATCATCGGCTCGTTTCACGGTTTATCGCACCGCATCTGGGCGTAATGATAACGCGTTGTTGCTGTTGCTGCTCGAGCCGGGCCATTACTTTTGTGCAGCCACTCGCCTGATTTATTGGCATCGATCGCGTTTCAATTACCTTCGCGGCCGGATGGGGCGAAATCATTCGAATTATTCGCGTAATCGAAACGCGTTTTAAAAACCCTCATCCCATCGCTTCTCTCTGTACGTTTCGAATACGTTGCCATCTGCGACTGCTTTGTTCAGGCGCGGCACGTCGGGACACACAGGCGTCTCTATTCTCTTATTCCTTCTTTCCCCCTCAATCTTTCCATCATTTCTCTCTCTTTTTCTCTTAAATGGATCACAGCCTCTTTTCCGAATGGGACAGGATGGTGTCTGGTGATTGCGTCCCAATCGAACAATAAGACTTTAAAGGCCTCTGCCAAGAAA
>NW_017099213.1:0-14792 GCF_001412225.1 Nicrophorus vespilloides
TTTCCGACTGCCTACTTAGAGGAGCACGCTGTGGTGGTGTAATTGTAAAATTATTTTGTGTGCCGGTTGGAACTTTTCGAGGTCTTCCTCGCTTCCTTACCTCTGGGTTCACCCATATACCACTAAGCACTGGAGGTTTATTTTCTTCAGTGCTGCTGCTGCTGCTACTACTTTTAGCACTTTCGCACGACAAGGCTGGTTTCGTAGACTGCACTTTATTTACCCTGTAACCACTGGGAATCTGAGGCAAAGAAGCTTCAATATTTTCCGACTTGTTGGCCAACGCAGTCGACTGTTGACTGATTGACTCCGAATCTGATTCATCGGAAGAAGAGTCACTCAATCGACTGCATTTAAAGCTTGAAGAGCTGCTGTTCACTTTTATCTTGGAGACTTAAAAGCCTGGACTCCAACTCTTCCGGTTTGAAATCGGAGCCGAAGCCGGAGTCGGAGCCGCAATTTGAGTGCGTTCGACGGATGCATCCCTGGAGCTCGCCGATGAACTACTGCTCGAAGATGTTTTGCTTGAAGACGAGCTACTGCTCGAAGATGAGCTTCTGCTCGATGAAGAGCTTCTGCTCGAAGAAGAGCTGCTGCTGCTACTTGAACTGCTAGATGATGTGTTCGACATGATGAACAACTGTTAAATGAATACTTAAATCGACAATTTCAGCAATGACAGTTTTATTGCACTACAAACTACCTGCTACTGCTTACAAATTTTGAAAAAGCGCGCCAAACGAAGAGTTTGAAGCAGCTACTACTGGTACGTACTAACACTGTAGGTAAATAAAAAATAATAATGAACATTATTATAAACTTTAATAATCGTTAATAATTATATAAGAAAAGCTTTAAATAACTTTAAACTGTAACTTTTTTGTTAAACATATATTTACTACTTTCAATGTCAAAGTACCTGGAACATAAACTATGATTTATATAAAACTTTAAAATTGTAAAACATTATTAACAAAATGGAGAAAACAAGCAAAACAAAACATTAATAAAATAAATGTTTATATCAATTTTTCAAAAAAAAACATGAAATTTATAATAATTTTTGTATGGAATAAAAATTGTGCAACGGAATTAAGAAAGTTGAAAAACTTTGCTATAAAGATTCAGTAATTATAAATATTATTTAATTCATACAATGTATTTTTTTCATACAATGTTAAAATAATTAGTAAAATTATGATTAATTAATTATACACTAAAGCATTAAATTAATAAATAATGTTTATCCACTTGTTTTCCGTAGATTTACAAAGATTATTCCAACTTTTACTCATCTCAAAAATTGTTAAGTAATGAAATAATAAACAAGAAACAAACTAGAAGGAAAGCAAAATTATTTTCAATTAATTCCTTTAATTTCTTAGTGAAGAGACCGTCAAAATTTATAGTTAAGATGATAGTGATAATGATGATTATTATTAAAAACAGGTTCACGAACAAAAGCGATTTCCAGGAACATACAAGATTTATTCATTTACAATATAATACTTTGATTGCGGATTATTTTTAATCTTTTTTTTATTTGGGATAAAGTTCGGTTGATTTATGACCTGTGCCATAATATTTGACGAACGTTAACCCTTTACTTCTGTAAGGTAAAATCACAAAAGAAAGTTTCTCTTTAATGCACTTATAGAAGAAGAAAAATTATTTTTAATTAATCGAAATAATTTAATAAACTTTTTTTTCATTAATTTATAGCTTTGTTTTACTTTTATGAATATAAGTAATACCTCGCATAGTGCGGGTAACCGGTTCTGTTTGAAAACCTACTATTCGATGAATAGGACAATAATTCTGATAGCGCGGCTTCATTCAGTCCGGTTTCAAAATTTGAAAAGAAAGTAAATTTTTGGTAAGCAAATTAAAAATTAATTTACTCAACATTTTTTTTTATACATAAATGAACTTTTTATACATTACACTGAACTGTCTTTTTGTAAGGTATAGTTTTGTATGATTTTGGTTCCTTGATGAACCAGACGCACTGTGCAAATTATTGCTGTAAACGAAAAAGAAAATTAATTTAGACTGCTTAGCGGAATTTAAACCATAATATTTTACTATTCGTTTTTATACAATAATTCTGATAACGCGGCTTTATTCAGTCCGGCTTGAAAATTTCAAAAGATAGTACATATAAATTAAAAATAAATTTAAAAAAATATTACTCAAAATTATTTTTTTCTACATAAATGTATGTTTTTTGTTTCCATTAGACTCAACTATCTTTTTCTACGGTTTATTTTTGTTTGAATTTGGTTCCTTGATTAGCGTGATATTAAAGAGTATGTAATATTGACGAAACTGATTACCCGCACTGTGCGAGGTATTGCTGTAAATGAAAAAAGAAACAAAATTAATAATTACTTTTGCTTTATCAATTTAGTTACGTTCTTTGAACGAATTTCCATAAGCCCATGTAACAAATCGTTGCCATGGGAACTGAATGTGTCTTTTTAATCCAGTGTTTAAAGAACGGATCTAAGTAGCTTTAGGAGTCAAGTAGCTTACGTGACCCAATTGGCTCTCCAACTTGCTCTCCCATGTCCATACACATATCCATATTCACCGGTGGATTTTCTGGTAGCGTTTTCCTATTAGTGAAAACGAAATTTGAAAAGGCGCATACTATCACGCCCAGAATAACAATTCATCAACAATGTACCAGAATGGGTAGGGTGGGACGTTGAAAATGAAATGGTTCTAGCGAAAGAGAAAAAAAGACAGGAAGCGAGAAATAATAATAGCGAAGAGAGAGATGGCTATGAAGGGTACCCACCCTAAAAGGCACCAACTATGGGCGCCGCTCTCGCTCGCACTCGTGGCATTCTGACCATTGGTTTATTGGGGGCCAGGGATGGGGGCTATACCTACACTAGTATAAAAATCAAGGGTACCTTTGGCATCATCGTCAGACAAAATAACCAAAAAAAATAGCAACAAATCTCAAATTATAAATAATTAAAATAATGTACCATTTTTTTCATCACAAATTATTTCATTAATTAGCGTTAAAAACCGATAGCACTTTGTAACAGTTAATTATTTTGTTATAAAAATACGTCTAATAATTATTTAAATTTCAACTAAACTGAAACTTTAATTATATAATACTTATATGAAATATTACATGAAGAAATTATTGCTGAAACTATAATTATTAAAAATAATAAATAAATAAAAACTATGGAGAAATATTGAAAACTTGCATATTTTGTTGTAAACACATGAAATGTTTATTTTTACCTAAAAAAAATATAAATTTTAATTTATAAATAAAATCTTGATGAAAGAAAGGATAATTTTAAATAAGTTATTAAGAGTTTATTAAAGTTTAGAATAATTTTCTATAGTTTGAACAGTTATTTATAAAAAAAATAGAATTTTCTAGTTTAAAAATTAATTTTTTTCTCATTAAACTAACAATATTATTATGTAAATTATTACAATTTCTTGTTGAAAAAATATTATCAATATTATTAAGAGAAAGTGACAATTCTAATGTCTATATAATTAATAAAATTGATATTTATATTAATTACATAAAATAGAAACGTAAAATATCTAAAACTATTCCATTGATAAAAATTCAATTATTAATAATAAAAAAACAAAAGTTAACTAAAAATATGGATTTACTAAAACAGAATAAAACAATCACGAAATAATACATTTGAAAACTGAACATTTTCAATAATTCAATTTATAAAACTAAAGATAAATTAGAGAAAATGTACGGGTGTAAAGACTTAGGTCGATAGCCCTTTGGTTACAATTGTAACTAATAAATATTATTATTATAAGAAAATGTGAAGACAATGCTTTTTTTCTGCTTTAGAAAGAGGTTATTTCATCTTTAACAACAAGCAAACCGCGATATTCACATATTTCTGAAAGTAAAATTAGAGTAAAATTTGTTTAAAAGCAAATTTTTAGCAATTATTAAACAAATATTTGAATTGTAAGTGTAAATTTATATCAGTGTTTTTCAATAATATAAATAATACAATTGTCATAATAGACTCAAAGGAAAGTCTAAATATCTAACTTTAATTAGAGTATTTATATTCATATGTACGATGCATTTCCGCGGCCTTAAAAAGATGTTATTTGAACTTTGACAGTTTAATATAGCCAAATGAAAATTGTTACGAAATTTGGATTAGGCTGGAATTTGAAAGCATAATTTAATTAAAGTTATTACATTCATAAGTGCAAATTATGAGTCATGAAAAGTGGGTATTTTTGTTTCCATTTTTCACTTGAGAAGAAAAGTATAATAGTATATTCTTATGTTGGCAGTTGACAGTTGGCAGTTTCCTTTTTTTAGTTTGGCCGCACTGCAAATTCGAGAAGTTCATTACTTTCACTGTTTACTCAACGACGATAACAACTAATATCTATCATGATGAACGCTATAACTTATTATAAACAAATTGAAGAACTTCAAATAATCCTAGCTGCAAATGACTTGATGTTTGAATTAGTTGAATCGGAAGATGAGGATGCACTGTACATAGATGATGAGCCGAACGAGAAAAACGTAAGTAACACCAATAATACTCAATCAAGTATTACTAAGCTTGAGTCAATGGAAGTGGTCGAAAATATTGAAGATTATGTATTTCAGGATCGTCAGCGTAAAACCATTTTAAAATCATCTGCAGATCAGTGCATTGTTCAAAATCCATTCTCCAGTCCCATTGGTGAATTGGTTTTAAAGAATCCACCGACGCAAACTGATATTAATATGGAATGCTCCGAGTTTGAGAAACAGAATATTAATAAAGTACGCGGTCGTCCATCCAGAAGATCATTGAGGATACAGCGCCAAGTGCAAGTGTCCAAGAGGAAGAGTGCGGACGATAGCAATGAAATACCTGCAAAAAGGAGATCATCAAGGATCGCGCAGAAAATACAACAAAATAAATAGGTAGACAGTTAAAAAAAAATAGTAATAATAATGTGATAATCTTGGAATTTTAGAAAAATTTACAACCTTTTGTTTAATTTTATTTGTATATAAAATTATTTATTTCTTATTTATTTCTTATTAATCTTCAAATAACCCATGATCATAACATATGTGCAAATTGTTTTGAAACAAAGTTTACTCTAATTCAGTGGTTTCAAACTTGATGTTACTACGCCTCCCTCAAAAGTATGTAATCATTTGGCGCCATTTGGCAATATGGGTAAGAGCACAAGAATGTATCTTGCTGGATTCCCCAAACATTCATCTTTCATATGCATATATCGGATTCATTCTATCTATTATAGTTTTCGAGTAAATTAATGAAATGTGAAAACACTGCTTTTTCGAACGTTCTAATTTCAATTTTTCAACTTTACAGCAATATTGGTAAGAGCATAGGAATGTAACTATACTTTAGCAAATATTTGAAAAAAATGCTCACTGCTACTAATATTCGCGCCTCCCCTTAGACTAGTCCACGCCTCCCCAGGGAGGCGCTCCTCACAGTTTGGAAAACGCTGGTGTAGAGTAAATGATAGCTGTATGGATGGAAGTAGTACATTTCGAATAGAATTGTTAAAATATAACACAAAACTTTCAGATATCCGCAATCAAGTTTGTGTTTCATATTTAGTTAGTAAATAGTAATTATTACGAAAGGATTGTAATAATATTGAATATTATTGAAGATAACATGAGAAATATATAACTTAAAGTAACTTTCTTTAACGTTTAAGAAAAATAAAAAGCAATATACAGTAATTAGTAAATTAAAGAAAAAATGAACCTAAATCATGTTGGTTTAATAACACTGATTTAAAGTATATTGTGGAGCATGTTTTTCAGAAACCTTAAAAAAAAACAAATCAGTCAAATAAACAAATTAGGTCACAAAGAATAAAAACATGGAAATTATCGAATGTTATGAATGAATACCGTAAGCATTACAAGTAAGTGTTAAAGTTTGTTTTCAGTTAGGTGTATATCAAAGAACGAAGTAGTATAAAAACACCGGAAAAGTATACAAACATAGAAGTTCCAGATTTCCTAAACGACAAGAATTGATGAATTGTGGCCAGGTAGCTCGGAGGGTTTTGCTTGGATCGAAGAATCAGCCCATTGATTCTTATACGAAGCCTCTCTACGAAGGCTTTACGAAATGAGGGGATTAGAAGAAGTATCGATAATTTTGTTCTAAAACACAGTTTGGTAAATCACGAAGTACAAAAAAAAATATAAAAACGAAGTTATGAAGAAAAAATTAAAAAAACGTTTTTTATATAAATAATAATCCAGTTCAGTGCTCATCGTTTAGGCATGTAACCTAAGTTCTAAACGATGTCTTACTGTAATTATAAGTAATATACAGGTCTTAGTTCATTTTTAATACATGAATTCACGGAAATATAAATAATAATCTAAGTTTGATAAAAAAAAAATATGAGAGAATGAATGAAAAAAAAAACTATAAAAGCAACCACTGAGTTGTGAAAATATTATTATATCTCTGCATCCAACATAAGTTGACCATAAACTATTTTGCTTTATGCTAGCTTATAATATTTGCCGATCTAATTTGGAAAAGTCTGTGAATATTACGTAAAATCTATTTGACATAAACGCTATTTATGAAATATGTATGTTTTTATTAATTATTTATATACATATATAAATCATCTGAAATATAAATGTATAATGATTGCTAATATATCAAATGACATCGTATGTCTATCATATTTCAGCATTATCCTCAATTACAACATTTAGTTTCAGATATATAATCAATTGGTGTTGGTTATTATAGAATACGAAAGTTGAAAATCTGTTAAATATTTTTTATTTGATATCAAGTACAGTGTAGAACCAAGATAAATTACTTCGATAGGAACAAAATATTTATTAGATATTTTTTTTTAATCCAAGAAATGCATCTTCAGTTCAGTTCAAAGTAATTCAATTTTCCTTTAAACCTTGACTGTTTTATTCTCAATTAAACTTGTTTATTTATGCTGGTTATAATAATAAAATATTCACAAATTCTTAATTTATAGTTATATACAAATTTTAATTTTATCAAATGATTTACATTTAATTTAATTATACGCTTCAAAACATATTCGATTAACACATATGACAAAACAAATGTAAGACTAATAAGACTTTTAGTCAGGCATGGCCAATCCGTAGATCAATTGAAGTTTTCAGCTTTCCATATTTTAAATTTTTGATATTCATATAATAAAAAAATACCAGTTGATATGAAAGTTCTTTGTTTGATTTTTTTATGTGTGGCCCACCTAATCTACGTAATATTTTTTTTGGCTCACCAAACGATCCCTGTTTTACGTGAACAAGGCAGGTATATTTGTGATGCTATAATTTTCCATTTAATGATTTTCATGCGATTACAATTAACGTTTCATATGTCTACAGTGAACAGACGCTAATACAATTAAAAACTAGGATCGTTACCCAGTTAAACAGCGAGATGAAATTTGATTTGGTTTCCAAATTTCTCAATTTGTTATTAAATCTTGATAAATGATGAGTTTATTACATACAAGTAACTAATAGATACCTCAGAGATAGCTAGATAAAATAAGGCTTCACTTACTTAAAACAAAAACATATGTCTGAAACACCATTGAATACGAGTACATTCATGAGAATGAGAGCTTCCAATATATATATACATATACAGTGGAACCTAGTTTAATGAACACCTTGAATAACGAGTATTTCACATAACTAGCAAATTGTAACAAAAATGACTCGCTTAACAAGCGACGATTCGCATCATTTTCCAAATTTGTGTTCAGATATATTATGTGTATTTTATCTTTAGACTTTGATTATATTAACCATCCTCTATTTTTCTGTCATCTTTATTTATAGTGGACTATACTTTAAAAAAATAATTTGTGTTTGCTGTAACAACATAACAATAAAGTATTGAGTCCATCCATAAACAAACTATGTACGCTTTTTTATATAAACAGTTCTTGGTATTAGTAGTCATACTAGTTGCATCTTAGTATCGATTGCGATCACACATTTTGCTAAACTTGTGTGCGGAGATATTATTTGCGATTTTTGTGTGCAAAATTTAATAATCCAAAAGAAGACAATATAAAGAAAAAATAACCATAGATATTAAAAGTAAAATCATTAAAAAGCAAGAACAAAGTTATGCATATTTCTTTCATCGTATTTTACATTAATTTATGTGGGAAAAATTGTATCGATTTACGAGTAAGAAATCCTGAAATCTTGTAAGCGAGGTTCTACGGTATTAGTTTAGAGTTAGATATTATTTACTGTATTATAATATTTGTTATTGCTTCTAAGAGATATCAAAAGCGCCTATGTTATAGACTCTATGATATAGGAATGAAAGGATGACTTTAATGTCGGCGATAAGTGAACAAGAACGGAAGCCATTGCTTGTGATGATTTAATTTTCCATTCGGTGATTTCCATACGATTACTATTAACGTTTCACAGGCCTACAGCCAACAGACACTATTACAATTAATTATCCTCAAGTCATCTGCAATGAGCCCCATGTAATTTTGTGTGTAGGTGCTCAAGGGCTGCGGGGAATCGTTTCAGACACACTCTCTTTGGGGTGGTGCGATGATCGCTGGCTCACGCACACCCACACACATTCGCACGAACCCACATAAGAAACTTCAAAGGATCCGCTCTTCTGATTAGGTATTGCGAACCGATCATATTCACTTCGAAGGCTTCCCTTGTTTCAGAATGTGAAATTTCAGAAGCCAGTGGAAATCGTTTGCTCATTTTTCTACAACATAATATACACTTCGAGAGAGGACACAAAGCGAGTTTTTGATTTTTCATCGAAAGATTAATCGGTCATTCTTCAAATTCCACCAAAGATCTTTTGTACGTAATGCTGTTGTGTATTATTGATCTTCTCAACTTCCACCTAGGAAACGACGACTAAGTTGTATTTTAGAGATTGGAGCAGTATTTATGAAAATCGGGGATGTCGTCGCCATGGCGATACCGGTTGCTCATTTGTCATGTATAGCTCGTCTTTTTCCTTCCTTTTTCTTCCTCCTTTTTATCTGTTGTACCTCCTTCATCCACAAGACCCGCCCGGTCGTTCCCTCCATAAGCTCTCTCTATATTGAATTCGATGACGATCTCTTATTAAATAACCATTGTTTTCTCCCCCGGGGAGCAAAACTAACGAGCCACCCCTCGCAGCAGTTCCCCGGCAACCGCGAGATTATGCCGTATCCCACGCGCTTTTTTTCCACCTTTTATCCTTGGCATTATCATCGACGGAGGGTCCTTCGATCCTCGTAACTTTCTTACACGTACATATCAATTACAAATAGCTAAGGATCCTTGCAGATAGCGGATAGAAAACCGAACGTGTGCGAGTGAGAGCGAGAGTGGTGGAAAGCCCATCGACGTCAATATAAATTCCCACTAACTAATACCCGACACATCGATTTTACACCAATAAAATCCAACACATCATCAATTACAAACCCCAAATCTTCCGCACACACGTCCCTTCCTTATCCTACCATCTTAAAAACCCCTCAATAAAATAACAAACTTTCCATTAACCCAATCCAACAAGAAAAAAAAAATGCACGGAATCAATTGATTTCACTATCAAAGTAGATAAGTCAAGAACATATATAACACAAAAAAGGTATTTTATCCCGAAAGTAAGAAAATTGAATATATTTAGTTTAAAATTACTAACATTTAAGACATGGACCAAAATCATATAATAAGGTTAATTACATAATTTTCCTACATAACAATTATTATTGTTATCGTATTTTAGTATTTATTTTATGTTATTTTTGTTAGAAAATGCAAGCAATAATGACATTGAAGGAATAATTTAAAATAGAGACATTATTTTATTTACTAGTGATCACTTACTAGTGATAAATGTTTAATTGTTCTAAACGGAATTTATTTAACTCTTTATATATTATTTATTTAATAATTATTTTTGGATTGACATTAATAAACCAATAAGTATTAAGTATCTCAATTTGTATCTCTTATCGAAATAAGAATCTGCATCGAAATTAGTAGACCATAACCTCAAAAGAAGAATAGAAGAAGTAATATAAGTATTCTATAAATAAAAGTTTGTTTTCAATTATTTTGTTATTATTTGCTTCTGATTTATATGAAAGCAGTAAAGTTGAAACAGTTTTAAATTAAATTAGTATTTATTTTCATTTTCAACAGGAAATCTAAAATCTGAGTTTCAAAATTTATATTTTTGAATTAATTAATTTAAAATTATTTATTTTCTATTGAATATTAAGTATTGTTATATTTTGCTTCATATTAATATTAATTCATTCATTTATATTAAAGCAGAATGAGAAAAAAACACGCTCACAATATCCTTGAAATTTGTATTTCTCGTTCGTGAATTTTTCATAATACCGGGAAATAATTAATTCATTTTTCCTCATTCAGCTTCCCGTTTTTTTATTTAATTTAATTTCTTTCTTTTTGTAGGAATGAATGAGGCCTTAGCTTGTTTTTAAATTAGAATTTGTGGAATTTCATTATTTTACATTTGTATGAAGTGAAAGATGGTGGGGAAGAGGGATAACTGGAAGTCAAGTTGCGTGGACGTCGGAGGAGGCAGCAGGAAATTACTTTAGTAATCTTTAGAGCAAAGTGGAAAAGCTTGAAACATTAGTGTGGGCCCGGGGGAGGCCATAAATTAAAGTTTTCCTTCTGCCGTTACGGACGAAGGTGGAGGAAGGCATTGCAAGGCAAGCACGAGAATTTTTTCGATCCCCGTTACTTCCTGATGACTGTGTGAGGGAATGAAAACAATTTCGCTGGATTTTCATCTGTCTAGACATCAACTTGACAAATATGGTGTATATAAGTAAGTCGGCAACTCCTGGGAAAACGTGGAAGAGAAAGTAGGACAAGACTCCAATAATCCTGTAAGAAGAGCGAGGTTAAGTGGGAGAGTGGAGCGGGTTTGTCATCCGTTGAAGTGTATTCTATTGGTCAAATCTGTCATTATGAAGCAGCCAGTCTACTATTTTTCGTGTGCGGACTTTTACGTCCACTGTGATAGGGAAGACTTTACAAAATGCGCCGGTGTTTCTATAAATATGTATTCGCTGAGAGTCGAGACTATCCTTCCGTTTCTGTCCATAAGTATGATGGGAATCCGCGAGGACTCTCACATTGACCGGCTTTGTTAGTCTCGAATTCAATAAACCTGGTACGCTTTTCATACCGAGGTACAACAAAGACCATTACAAAATAATAGGAACACTAAAGTATCGTCTAGAAAAGATAACGTCGTCTCATCGGCCATTAAAAAATCGGCATTGTGTCTATCCTTAAACTGATTCAATTACCTCCGATGTTTATTAGGCGCATGAAATCCTGGCTTGGAGTTATAGAGATTTCATAATTGGCTGTATGGACGTATGATGTATGTGTATTAAATGCACTCGATTTGAGGACAATAATGGGATTGATGGGGGACGAATTGTGAGGGATTGAATCTACCTTGGAATTGGTTTGTTTGTAGTCTCTCTCACTAACTATCTCCATTCTCCTACCCCTGCTATATAGAATCCTCGCGTGTATATATGTGTGTAATAGTTTCGAGTTGTGTGTTGTGTTCACTCTGTATTTGTGGCCTGATTGTCCTCCTCCTCCTCCAGATCCTCATCCTCATTCACCACTTAATGATTACGAGGCAATCGCAATTAAACCGTTTCTCTCAAAATATATTGATCTAGGGTGGCGACGGCGGAGGTCGAGGAATGGGAATTGAGATGGCGACGACGATGATTTGGGTTATGAGAGGTGCTAAATGTGGAAAGGAAGGTTTAATGATGAAGGCCGGAGGGATGGCTTGGATGGCGGACTGGACTTACCCGCCCCGTTTTTGAGTGACCCAAACAAAATCCCTAAAGATTATCCTGACGACAGGAAATCGAAACACCCTTTCATTTCGCATATCAACAAAACATAAAAAATAAAAATCGTTTAAAAGGAAACATAGTTTATGTGACTACGGGAACATCTTTTTAGCAATTCCACAGACCTATACACAAATACACAGACTAAAACTAGCATGTTAATTAACATTATTTGTCTATAGTATAGTATATACCAGAGTTTTCTAATCCTGAAACACCATTGTTCCGTGGAACATAGTATGGGAAACCCTGGTGTATACAATATGTGCATACACCCATGACGCCTAATGTTTGAACATATTAGGTACAATTTTTATTTATTCAATTTATGTTATTTTCATGGTAAAATATAACTTAACAGTCGCACGGTTTCTGTTAATTTATGAAAGTTGATACACAAATATACATAATCCTGCACGTTTTTATTATACAAACATCAACATTATTATAAGTGATTGAGAACATTTAGTATCAATTATAATATTACTAACACCTATTTATGGTGCACAATATATAAGCTTACTAAAATGCACATAATTTTTATCATCCTTAAAATAGACAATAATTAGATATAAATTATAATTATATTATTATTATTTAAACAAATGCTTAAATAGTAAAAATATGTAATATCTTAAAGAAAGAAAAAACCGGCCCAAACGGTGGATTGGAAATCACTTAAATAGAAATTATTTTGAAAATTACCAAATTTACTAAACAATATAAATTCATATCTAATTTTGGAAATTATATTTTTCTTCATCTATTTGTAATACCTTCTTTAATAAATTTCAGTTTTACATAAATTCAAAGGATTATGATTAGAAATGTAACGAAATTAAATAATTGAATATTTTATATTACAAATTTCGTTATAAATTATGATTCCCTTTGAAACAGGAAACGCTCAGACACACCATGGGAAATTAGAACACGTAAATATTATGAATTTTTTTTATGATGTTTAAATTTTTAATGTATGGCACGCATTATGAACGCTTCCTTGAGAAAATTAAATTTCCTAAGCTCATTGGTATGCAGATTTTATGAGTTTCGCAGTTGAAAAAAAAATTGTTTGAAAAGAATGGTTTAAATGAAATTACAACTGTAAATGCTGCTAAAACTCATAAATATTTAGAAAATCGAAAACGAAAGTATATGATACGGCATTAACGAAACATGTGTTTTGGTCGAAACAATTGTGTTCGGTTAGGAAAGGTCCACTGCATTATTCAAGTACGTTGTTATACGAAAATACAGATGTTTTCGGTGTGCCGAGATTCTTTTCCATTTACCCGCTTGTTGTTCACTGTTTATTTATTATTTATTACGTAATTGGATTAAAAATAAGTTTTCGGTTAGTTGGTCGTCGTCGGGTGTAATATATTTACTGTTAAAAGTTGGCGGCGCAACTTTTCGCAGACAACAAATAATCTTGGCCTTTCAACGAGCACATACATACACACTGATACATATACGTGTGCATACGTATACATGTACACACACCGTCTGATATACAAGAAGTTAGCCCAAGTTTCTACCCTCCAAAGTAGAATATATTTCGTGGCTTCTCTTTCTCCCTCATACACTATCAGCATGTCTCCCTTGGACTCGTGTATGTTGCTCGCATGGTTGGAGAACTACACATACTACATACACACAAACGGACTGATATAAATTATCGCTGCTCACATAACATTAAACTTTTTGCTGCCAACGCGCACACCTACTAATCCTCGCTTCACGTCCTACGGGGATGATAATTAAATTAAATTAAACGTCTGCTTTATTGTTAATTCTAGTATGTATAAAGCTGTTATGAAAAATTGTCTCTTGATCTATGCCTTTATGGAATCTATGATAATGGCATATATGGAGTAGCAAGTAGTAATCATCTCATAGAATACTCAAAGATTAAAAAAATCAACCAGTATTGTTGATTTTTCATTGTTCAAAATTAAATATTATTTACTGTCTAAACAAAATTTATTTTAGATTTTGGTCATATTCGATTATATCAGATTTTTTGGTTAGGTTAGATTTGTTTATATTACATTCAATAATTATCAAGGACTATCGACACTAATCTCTCCGCCCGTGGTGTATGAAGTTATAAAAAGGATACAAAGTATATCAGATAAATACACAATATAGTTTACAAAAAAAAAACATACAATACAACAAAGATATTCTGTACGGACACAAGGAGGAAACGGCGTTGCAGAACAGCATCAACAGCGATATTATTAAACTACAGACATGGTACGATGACAACTTATTGACAATAAACGAGAATAAAACACACTACATGCTCCTTCAACAAAAAAATGCAAGAAAGATCGAAATAAGCATCAGTATAAACAATATAAGCATAAAAAAGTAGAACAAGAGACATATTTGGGAATACTATTAAACAACAAACTAAGTTGGGACGACCACATAGGATTACAAAAAAAAAATGCTACGACAATTGGATGTGTGAAAAAAATATCTCCCAGACAAATGTAAGATGGCAGTGTACCATAGTATGTTTACCTCTCGGATTTGCTACGGTGTGGCGATGTGGGGAAACACAACAAAAGAAAACATAAAAGCATTGTCAAGACAACAAGAAAAACTACAAAAAATTATGTTTCAAATAGCCGTGACACGCAGATACCGGATGTGGGGACACTGATAGAGGCACAGACAAATATTGTATGATACACAAAATAGTAAAAAAAACAATTAAGACCCGGATAGGCCTGNTCTTTCGGCTGCGACACACACGATTATAATACGAGAGCGAGAGGAAATATTAGAATGGAACAAAATGCAAC
>NW_017099214.1:0-1511 GCF_001412225.1 Nicrophorus vespilloides
TGAACGTATGTCACGTCAGTTCCATTATATCAAAATAGATGGCGTATTGAAATGGAAGTGGATGGGGATGTTGGCGGCACTGAGGCCACTTGCACTAGAATTATCTTAACAAGATGCGCGCTGATTTGATGGAAACTGAGGGAAATGCCTGTGTTGTTAAAGATTATATAACATGTTAAAATATTGCTTATAGGCAACTCTATATGCATATTAGAATAAATAATAAAAATGCCAATTATACTATTTATCGTCAGATTCCTAATTTCTTATACAATTAGTGTATTTCGAACGTTTTCAATAGAAATCATTGAATTTTGAACGTGTGTCACGTCAGTTCCATTATATCAAAATAGATGGCGTATTGAAATGGAAGTGGATGGGGATGTTGGCGGCACTGAAGCCAATTCAAAGCTTGCACTAGAATTATCTTAACGAGATGTGCGCCGATTTGATGGAAACAGGGAAATGCCTGTGTTGTTAAAGATTATATAACATGTCAAAATATTTCTTATAGGCAATTCTATATGCATATAAGAATAAGTAATCCAAATGTCAATTATATTATTTATTGCTAGATTCCTAATTTCTTATACAATTAGTGTATTTCGAACGTTTACAAGAGAAATCATTGAAATTTGAACGTGTGTCACGTCAGTTCCATTATATCAAAATAGATGGCGTATTGAAATGGAAGTGGTTTGGGGGGTGTTGGCGGTACTGAGGCCAATTCAAAGCTTGCACTAGAATTATCTTAACGAGATGTGCGCTGATTCGATGGAAACTTAGGGAAATGCTTGTGTTGTTAAAGATTATATAACATGTCAAAATATTGCTTATAGGCAACTCTATATGCATATAAAAATAAGTAATCCAAATGTCAATTATACTATTTATCGTCAGATTCCTAATTTCTTATAGAATTAGAGTATTTCGAAAGTTTACAAGAGAAATCATTAAAATTTGAACGTATGTCACGTTAGTTCCATTATATCAAAATAGATGGCGTATTGAAATGGAACTGGTTGAGGGGTGTTGGCGGCACTGAAGCCAATTCAAAGCTTGCACTAGAATTATCTTAACGAGATGCGCGCCGATTCGATGGAAACTGAGGGAAATGCCTGTGTTGTTAAAGATTATATAACATGTCAAAATATTGCTTATAGGCAACTCTATATGCATATAAGAATAAGTAATATATAAGTTTCCAAATGTTAATTATACTATTTATCGTTAGACTCCTAATTTCTTATACAATTAGTATTTCGAACGTTTACAAAAGAAATCATTGAAATTTGAACGTGTGTCACGTCAGTTCCATTATATCAAAATATATGGCGTATTGAAATGGAAGTTGAGGGGTGTTGGCGGCACTGAAGCCAATTCAAAGCTTGCACTAGAATTATCTTAATGAGATGCGCGCCAATTCGATGGAAACTGAGGAAAATGCCTGTGTTGTTAAAGATTATATAACATGTCAAAATATTACTTATAGGCAACTCTATATGCATATA
>NW_017099215.1:0-2342 GCF_001412225.1 Nicrophorus vespilloides
GTAACATCAAGTTTGGAAACCACTGATCTAATCATTAATTATTTTTAGGTAATTACAATAATGAAGCGGAATGTCAAGTAAATGAGGAGAAAAAAACGAACGTTTTGGTAATTGCTTAAGATAGTAATTGTCTGCATAATATTCATGCTCTAATTTAGATTGTGAAAAGTGGGCATTACTTTCAGCAGCTCGATAATCAAGAGGATGTCCTGAAAGCCGCCAAATCTCTGTTTTCCAAAAGAACAAGGACTTTGTACCATTGGATGTACCCAAACACGCCCAAATTCCATCTGAAATCGGCGGTGGCTTTGGCGTGGGACATGATGGGTCCTCAGGAAAAGCAATTTTACATCTCACAAGTAATGAATCAATTAATAAAAATAAATTTAATTTAATTTCTTTGTTTTTTTGAGTTAGGTTTTAGGGAAGTTTGGGTATTTGCAGAACAGTTTGATGGTGAATCCGCAACTGGGCGGATTGACTCTACCATTTCTTCCGATTCCTCCGCAAACCGAAGTACCCGATTTGGGTAATGTGGAAACGAGAAATGCCGTTTCGAATTTGCTCCAGGAAAACCCGAACACCTGGCCGCAGTCGTCTCAAACCGCTCAAACGTTGAAACGCAGAGGAAGACCCAGGGGAAGTAACAAACGCTCCAGCAAGACGAAACCTTTCCGGAACAGGAAACAGTACCTCCGTGCAAACGAAGGAATGGACGATTTCACGGATGACCCGGAACTGAGGAAAGAGTTGGAGCAGTTCCAGTGGGCTCTGCATATGGTCGACAAGTAGATTTTCTTTTTAAATTTATTTAACTTAAATACACATTGATTCTGTTTTTGCACATTTTTCCGCATCAACAATAATAGCAATAAAAAGAGTTTCTCGTTTCTTTATTTTTTTTTCTTCTTCGTTTTGTCTTTTGAGTCGCATTTCATATATTTTTTTTAATATTTTTTTTCTTTTTGGAATACTGGCGCAAGGAAAATAATTTAATTTCATTAAGAAATTCCCTTCTCGAAAGAAATGGTTAAGTAATTAAACAATAAAAAACAACTTAGGTTATATACAAAGTTAAGAATGGTGAAGACTGGAGTTTTTTTTTCTTTTCTTTTTCTTCTTCGTGCAGTACGATGGTCTGCTTCTTCCTCCAGTTCTTCAGATTCAGTTCCTCTGCCTGTTTTTGCTGGGAATCGGGATGGCGCCCGGAGGTAAATTGATGAAGTCCGCCGGGTTTCCGGATGCTCCGCCATTGTTTCCTGCCCGATGTGGGTTGTTCTGCGGGATGTTCTCTTCGCCGTTATCGTTGTCGATCTGATTAGGTGCTGGGGTGGAAGGAATATCGCAGTCTTCTGTCGGTGGGACGACACAACGCAGGGAACGACGGTCGAAGACCAACATAGCAGGACACCTCTGAAGACGCGGGTATCCGCCTTGGCATTGCCAGTATCTGTTGCAGGATTTGCCTAATGGAACGTTACCGTTGGCGTCCTCGTTGCAGAGAGCTGAAGACAAATGGTTTTATAGTATGTGTCTGTTTAATCGACAAGAAAAAGTACTTACGATGCTTTTGACAACCGTCAACGTTTTCGGGCCAATCGCAGGAATGGGAACGCTCATTGTATAAGAGTCCTCCGATGCAGAGTTGCTCGGTGGCGGTTCCGTTCCAGCAGGTCCAGTACCTGGTGCAAGATGTTTCGTGTCCGAAGATACCGTACAACCAATCGCAATGTTCGGTTCCAAGTGGTGTGTCTGAACGAAAATAAAAGATTACAAAAGTTATGCTGCAATTAGAGTGAAGATTTTGCACTCACTGGCTTGCTGTTTGCTATCGCAATAGTTCGACCTCCATGGATAATCGCAGCCCTCGGTGACGCCTCTGTTTTTGCCGGCGAAAACCAAACCGTTCGGACAGTCGTACAGTTCTGGTTGTCCGTTGACGCACTCCCAATACCTGTCGCAGTAAGTCTCATCAGCAACAACACGGGATTTCGTTTTGCAGGGATCTTCCTGGTTTCCCTTCAACTGTTGACCATTCGCCAAGCCTGAAACAGAAAATAGAAAACGTTGAATTTTAGGAAAGCAATACTGAAATTTGTATGCAAATCGTTAATGATTGTATTTAATTTGCATAGAACAGTGGTTTCCAAACAAAAGTAGGTAATCATTTGGCGCCTCCCCACCACCCTCCATTTCATAAAAGGAACGCGTATTACAGCAATATGGATAAGAGCACAGGAATGTATCTATACTTGCTGGGTTCCTCAAACATTCAGCTTTCATATGCATATATTGGATTCATTCTGTCTATTATAGTTTCCGAGTAAATCAATGAAATGTGA
>NW_017099216.1:0-5494 GCF_001412225.1 Nicrophorus vespilloides
TTGTTTGTCTATTACTATTTGTTACCATTTTCTATGTAACTTTTTTTTTATAAATATGTAAATCTCGAAAACCATAATCCCGACTGTATCAGAATCTCAACAACCATAATCCCAACAATAACAAAATCCCGTCTATATCGAAAATTTGTACAATAACATTTTTAAATTATTTCGGAGCTTATGTTATTGAAGACATTATCGATATAGTCGGGATTTTGATACAGTCGGCAATTTGATTGACGGTATTTTGGTTGTCGGGCTTGCGATTACCACCAGTTCAATTTGACTCTAAACATGAACAAAAACTATCACAATTCAACATTTTAGTACTTTGTTGTATGTATAAAAATTATAAATCTAGTGCTCGTGAAATAAATAATATAAAATAAACCATTTCATGCACCAACTGAAACATTACTGTAATTAGAACGTCTGTTCGTTAAATCTATTTTTAAAACTACAAAAGCAACAACGAAAATAAAATAGAAATAAACATCTTGGCTCATTATAATGGCGAATTGAATTGGTGTTGTTCTTATTTAAATAAAGGTTCATGCATGCTTGGTTTATTCTCTCTTCCTCTGTGATTTGTAATTCATGCTCCATATTATTTCATTGTTATAATTGAATGATTATAATATGTGTAACTAATGTTGAATGAAAAGGTGGTTGGGGTTGTTGAAATGTGAAGATAATAATTCATCTATACTCTCAATTATTGTTCAAAGACAATATATTTGAATATTAAATCACCTATATTACTAGTATTATCTAATTTAAAGATTAATCAAGCAATTCAGTAAATGAATGCATAAATTGAAGATAATTAGCTTCGTATTTGGCTGAAATCTTATTTTATAGAAATTATTTTCAAGTAATATTGAAGTAAAATGTTTAAACAGCCCTGTTTTCGTTCCTGGTAGTCTAGAACAGTGGTCGGCAAATTTATTAGCCAAAGAGCAAAATATGAACATTACAACAATTGTGAGCTAAATCTGCTTGTTTAGTAAACTTTTATTACACTAAATAAAACTAAATTTCATCTTACATTTTTTTAATAATAATAATAATAATTTATTGGCCAAACATTAATACATAAGAAGAAGAAAAAAAAGTACAATTTATACATAAATAAATTTTAACATATAATAAAAAGGGCATTTTTTTATTAATGCGAACAATGTGCTTGCATCTCTTTGGAAAGTTTGAGTAAGTCAGATTTGTATGTTGTTGTTTTTAATTTTGGGCATGATTCCAAGTTCTCATCAATAAGACGACTTCTCAGTTTACTCTTGATTATGTTCATATATGTAGAACCGAAAAGGGAAAGAACAGCAAACGCGAGCTTTTTCAGCTGATCGTAAGAGTCAGGAATACTACTATTCCAAGCGTTGAAAATGATCATGTCTTCCTTCCCCAGGTCACATTCAAAGCAGACCACTTGTGTTGTGAACTAAGATCACATTTTTTCTCCAATATTTCCAATTCAACACAAAGACGTTCGAATTTAGAGCGCCATATCTCCTTGTCTTTTAAATCTAGCAAATGTATTTCAATGTCAATTTCAAAAGGGAGAAAATCAATCAAAAGAAGGATTTTTGACAAATGCTAAAGTTGTTCTGCTGTTTTTATTTGTGCCAGAGCCGCACTTAAGGAGCCAAAGAGCCACATGCGGCTCTGGAGCCGCACTTTGCCGACCATTGGTCTAGGACAGCATTCATTAACCTTTTAAGACAGGTTGACGGTTAATATAGAATTAAAAACCAATTTGTTATAGAATTTTTTGTGTAAAATTTGAGCTAAATCATGGAGTTGCAGATTGATAGGAGAGGACCACAGGTTGAAGAACGCTGGTCTAGAATTATTTTAGTCCTTATAATATATTACTAGGTAGTTCAGGTAGTTGCTTCAAAGTGGTTTACATGCTGAAATTTTAATTCAGAGCACTGAAAGTGAAAACCTTTTTCGTAGTAAATTATTACAATAGTTTAGGGTCTATATCGCAAGCCCTTCTACCGAAAGTCTATTGAAATCCCGACTACCATAATCCAGATAATCAAAATCCCGACTATATCGAAATCCCGACTACTATAAAAATGTTGTTGTAGAAATTTATAATAATAAAAGACAGTCGGGATTTCGATATAGTCGGGATTTTGAGCCAGCCGGAATTTTGATTGCCACCGATAGTTTACTATATATTACTTGGGTATTTTCACCAATAGATGGCTACAGAATATCTTCATGTCTTCCTTCCCCAGGTCATTCAATGCAGACTGAAGCAAACCACTTGTGTTGTGAACTAAGATCACATTTTTTCTTCTCAAATATTTCCAATTCGACACAAAGACGTTCCTTGTTTTTTAAATCCAGCAAATGTATTTCAAAGCTACCAATGTCAATTGCAAAAGAAGAACATTTCAACTTAAGAGGATTTTTGACAAATGCTAAAGTTGCTCTGCTGATTTTATTTGTGCCAGAGCCGCACTTAAGGAGCCAAAGAGCCACATGCGGCTCTGGGGCCGCACTTTGCCGACCATTTTTCTAGGACAGCATTCATTAACCTTTTAGGACCGGTTGACGGTTAATATAGAAATAAAAACCAATATGTTATAGAATGTTTTGTGTAAAATTTGAGGTAAATCATGTAGTTGTAGATTGATAGGAGAGGACCACAGGTTGAAGAACGCTGGTCTAGAATTAGTTCAGATAGTTGCAGATAGAAGTAGTTCAGGTAGTTGCTTCAAAGTGGTTTACATGCTGAAATTTTAATTCAGAGCACTGAAGGTGAAAACCTTTTTCGTAGTAAATTATTACAATAGTTTAGGGTCTATATCGCAAGCCCGACAACCGAAAGACCGTCTATATCAAAATCTCGACAACCATAATCCCGACTATATCAGAATCTCGACAAACATAATCCCGATTACATCAAAATCCCGACTACCAAAAAAATGTTATTGTAAAAATTTATAATAATAAAAGACACTGTCGGGATTTCGAACGTCGGGTTTTTGAGCCAGCCGGGATTTTGATTGCTACCGATAGTTTACTATATAATACTTGTGTATTTTCACCAATAGATGGCTACAGAATATCCACCTGGCGGTGGACATTCGTACTTCTAGTCATAACAGTATTTTCAGTATTTGTATCCTGAAAAAACATATTCAGTCATTCATTCAGAACCTGTCGTCTGTGTCTCTGACATTATATCTGTCAAAGTCATTGTTTTTGTTTACGGGTCACGAAATCCGGAATCATTGCGTGCAACAAAGAAATAAAAAAACCCAGGATGACTACGAGCATCATGCTGGGTATCAGACTCATCAAAAACCAATATGAGAGGATACAATTGGATAACATCGATTTGGAAGGAAAGGTGGTGAATCTGAGGCAGCTGACCAGCGAGAAGATCAATAGGGAAGCACATGAATTTGGTAAGTAACAAAAAAGAAAAAATAATATTTGACTGTGTATGTTAATTCTGTATTTTTTCTAGAACTAATCTATTGTGGAATGATGCTCGATGACAATGCAATTTTATCTTCGTATGGTGTCACAACCAACACTACTATCCACGTTCTATCAAGGAAGAAGTATCCATCAGCCAAACCGATAAAGCAGTTGCCTGTGTCTGCAATCAAGAAATTTGCTTATTGTGTCGAGGAGGCTGGGTATCGTGCCATTTTACAGGTACTGTTTTTTTGTTGTTGTTGTTAAATGTTTGTTTCTTTATACTGAAGTTTTGATGTTTAGAGGGTGGCCAAAGCAGAGGTTGTTAAGAAACTCTTGAAAACTTGCCCGGAATTGGAGGAGGATCAAGGGGCAATAGCGTTTCTGCTGGATCATAAGCTTTTGAGTTTGATGAGCAACGTGGAGACTCTGAACGGCATATTGCAAATGCACCCGGTGTTTAATAAAGTTATACCGGAGCTGCTCATTCACATAATGGAGGAATCGCGTTCGCACGCGACTCCCAGCAGCACGGCAAGCGATTACGCTTTGGAAACGTTGACGGATGATGATGATATGGATTCGGAGAGTACCGAAGGTAATCCTTTGAGTAGGAACTCTTCAGCCAATGCTATAACAGCCGCACAATTGGCTGCTGCGATTGCTAATGCTACCACCAGTTTTTCATCGACTGGCGGTGCTGGTGGTTCATCTTCCGCTGCTGCTGCTGCTCCTGCTTCCGGCACTGCGAATGCATCCACGACACCGGATGGTTCGAGGAATTTGATCACCAGCGAGATGTTCGGTAACGCTCTCGCCAATGCACTAGGGCCGAGCAGCAATCCCGGGAATTCGAGCGTCAATCCTGGGAATGCGAGCGTCAATCCAGGCATCGCGAGCGTCAATCCTGGCAGTTCCAGCAGGTCTCCTGACGGCGAGGAGAGCTTCGAGAACATCAGGACTAGATTGCGTCCGCAGCTGAATCAGATGCAGGAGATGGGATTGGTGAACGAAAGCCAGAACATTCGAGCGTTGCAGGCGACGAATGCCGATCTGCAGGCTGCCATAGAATTGGTATTCAACGGCGTCATCGACTGAGTCCATTTATCATTATTATCGCTGCTTTCACATGTATATTGACATATGTATAGTGATTGCAGCAAAACTTTATAGATTTTAAAAAGAAAAATATTTTATATTTATTTCATTGTGCTATTCGAATAAATACATTTATCAAAAAAAAAACAAACTTTCTTAATTCTCACATAACCCAATGATTACCTTAGATTAGTATAGAACAGATTATAATACTCAAATCGTTAAAAATCTTTCACATAATTCTAAATAATAAGTTTAAATTCTCTAAATTTTAGAGAATTATAATTTTTTACTTTATTTGTGTAAAATTTTGAAAACTAAGATACTTTCAATAAATGAAACTTTTTAATGACAGTCAAATCTCTGGACTGTCTTTAATCCATTCAGAATGCAAGTCAGACGCGTGCATTTCCTGTTCCATTCCTTGTTTGCGAAGTTCTTAATTAAGGAGCGCAGTACGTCTACCAACGTTTGTAACATGATGCGACCAGCACCGAAATAATTATCTCAAATTAATTAACGCAAATTTGGATATGGTCCTTTTGAATAATTACAGATAATATACATCGGAAGTTCATATACCTTTCGCCTCAATTAAATGGAGCTATAGCAGAGCGCAGATAACATCGAGAAACTTTCGAAACAAGTTTATATCTGAAAGTAAACTTACGCAGTGTTTGTTCTCTGTTCATTTATAAAAGCTTTCCTGTATTTACCTTTAAATCTTTGCAGATTTTGTAAAACAACTTTATTATGCTTGTAATGAAAATATAACAAAGTAATATTAATCTTTACAATTGTAATTTGAATTTAAAACTTTTTCGAACGTTCTAATTTCAGTATTACAGCAATATGGATAAGAGCATAGCAATGTATCTATACTTGCTGGATTCTCCAAACATTCAGTTTTCATATGCATCTATTGGATTAATTCTATCTA
>NW_017099217.1:0-1673 GCF_001412225.1 Nicrophorus vespilloides
GTACGTAGTGTGTGCGTTTTTTTTTTTTTCATCTTCTCTCTCTCATCCACTTTTTCTTGGTGATGTATTATATCTACACAAATCCTGCGGTTTTCATTTTCCGTTTTCTTTTTCGTCCTTTTCTACATCGCATTAGGAAATAAGCCTTTCTCAATCCCCAAATTCCTGTACGTCTTACTGTGATTGAATTGCAAACCAATAATTCTATACTTCTTAATATTTTCTTTTTTCTTACATTAATTAAAATCATACAAAAACTAAAGATGCTTTCGGTTTAATTATGAACCAGAGCAATTACAAAATAATCAAAATCGAGAATTCGTAAATTGAAACATTATCAGCAAAGTTTGTAATTTTTCCTTAACGGAGTGAAGATTATAATGAAAGAAGTATTCAAAATTACGTAAATTGATAATTCGTAAAATGAATCCTAATTTCCAATCATTGTAACATATTGATAAAACAATACCTTTCATAGTGCAGGTAACGCAAATATCCCGCACTGTTTGAAACCTGACTAATATCAACAACACAACTGGGGGCTAAGTGAAAAAAATGATCATTTTTGTATAAAAAAATTAATTTCGTGTACTAATTTATTTTATTTTTTCCAATTAACATTTTTTAAAACCGTACTATTGTGAATATGCACTGATCGCAACCGCACTATGCGAGATATTGCTGTACTTAGAAAATATGTACACTATAATTTTAGTATTAGCTTATATGTTTCTACATAACAAAGTACTAAACATTCACTAAATCTGTATAAACTTTAAAGTTGTCGGAATGGCACTTGAAATTAAACGTTAATTATAGTTGCGCAACGTGAGAAAATGAGAAGAAGAAATATACGTGGGGCAAAAAAAATTGCGAGAATGCTCTTTACAAATATTAGACGTTAATTGCGAACAAATTTCAACCGGTGTCCCGCTGACAGTTTAATTATTTAAGTTGGAATCAGTTGCTTTTCAAGTTTTGCAACCCCTCCTCCCAACCCAATAAGTATCTGACCGAAAACGAGCAAAAAAAATAAATAAATCAGAAACGGACGAAAGAAAATGAAAGAAAAAAAAGAAAGAAAACGAAATCATAATTACGCAGTTTCGTTGAAGGTGCCAACGAAACACGACGCTCGATTAATTAATTTCCCAGCGAAATTCGTTCATAAAGCAAGTATTTTGCAATGTATTTTGTAAAGCGGTTTTTTTTTTAATTTAGTGAGGGAAAGAGTAGTAAATTTGTAATTTAAATTCTTTTAAAATATAATTTTATTTATTTTGTTTTTTCCATAATTATGGTAGATAAGATTAAGTAAATTTTAGACGTATTTAGTTTAGGATACGATTATGTTAGGTTAAGTTTTTTTTGAGAAGATTGTAACACGGCGGGTGAAATCATGCACTAAAACAAATGACAATGACAATACAATCTTCTACTTCCGGTTAGACTTGCGTCTCTAGCGTGGAAAGGAAGAAATCAAACTTTCTGCTCTTCTCAGAGCACTAGGCTTCTTCTCTGACGGTTGGCCTTGATTCCTCTGAAGTACCAACAACGTCTTCTTGGAGCACACATATTTCTTCTCTACCGGAGTCCTCAACCGTCTTCTTTCACGGTTCGATGTGGACTCTTATAAATATCTTCTCTACCGGAGTTCTCAGCCGTCTTCTTTC
>NW_017099218.1:0-1031 GCF_001412225.1 Nicrophorus vespilloides
TAAAAAAAATATAGAACAATATTATTTACTTAGGAATTATAATGAACATAATTACCTTTGCAATCTGTATTTAAATCTAATAACGGTACAAATTTTCCTTCCATGCACTCGTCTTTATGACACAACACAATTCTTAAATGGTAATTTGTCAGAATTTTTAATTTATCAAGTGATATATATTTGTCATTTATATTTTTGCCAAAAATAACTTTCCAATTTCCGGTTTCATATACTTCCACCTTGTATGAATCTGGACTGTTGCGTCCTACATACTTCTCCGGATTAAATTTTATATTACATGTAGTGTAACAAGGTGTTTCAGCAACAGGGGTTTCTTTTAAATATGGTAAATTAGCTGAAACATGCAATTAAATAATTAATTATCTTTAATTGAATATAATAATTATGATTTACTCTCATTGCAGAATGGCTCTACGAAATACATTTCACATCCGTTCGGACAGTTTCCAGTAATATGATGACATTGCGCCTTATTTTTGCAGTTACCACATTTCTCATTACAATTCGATCCAAATACGTTTGCCTTCAGGTTGTCGCATTCTTAAAATAAATACATTCATTATTTTTGTGTGTGCGATTATATTTGTATGTACTTGGTTTGCAATGTTTTCCATAGTATCCCGGTTGACAGTAGCATTTGTTTGTCTCTACACAGGTCAGCGTTTCCTCGCAAATATCCGTGTTAAAGACAGATTTACATTCGATGCAGTCGTTTCCAAATTTATCGATTGAACAATTGCTACCTGTAAAAATATAAATTACAAACGAGAAAATAATATTGTACAAAATATAATACCTATTGTTTTAATATTATCGCCTATTGTAATGGATGAACTCGGATTGTTCAAAGATTCGCAAGAAACTTGATTTATTAGATTAGTATAAAATTCCGTATAAATTTTATTGATATTCGTATCGCAGTCTGAATTCAGTTTAATATGACTAAAAAGAAGATCACTCTGCTGTCTGTATTTTAACGAAAATATGTATGATGTATTATCGTCTTGCAC
>NW_017099219.1:0-5076 GCF_001412225.1 Nicrophorus vespilloides
GATAATTTATAAAATATTGTAATTAAGGTGTGAATTAAGTTTATTTTGTGTTGAATTTAATAGTAACTTGGATGAGAGAGAGAGCTCGTGGTTTGGGCGAGACTCAAATACTTGATATTTCTAATTAGGTTTCGATGCCAAAATTCGTAGGATCAACGAATATCGTCCCAGGCCGTACAAAGAACGTGTCCAAAAGGCGCAGAGAAATACCCCCGAAATGAAAGAGAAAGAGAAAAAATCGTAATCGACGACAAAATGAAATTACAATAACAAAAAACATAATAAAAAATAAACGTAAATCAAAACGTCTGGGAGTAAAAAACAGGATCATTAAGACATATGTATCGACGAATGTGCTAAAAACAAGGTGTTCCATAAAACAAAAACAAAGAAAGAAACAAAAGAGGAGTAATTAAAGCTACTTGGTCAAAAACACACGCGTGTGTTCGAAATAAAAAAAATAAAACTTATATATTTTGTATAAAGTTTTTAGTCGATTCAGTGCACAAACTCAAAGAGAACTACGTGAGATCAAATCAAAATAAGTCTTCTACGTTCGTTAGATGTGTGTGTGTGTATGTTTTAATGTTATAATTAGTGCTAGTTAATCTTCGCTTTTGGATTAGAGCAGGCGGTGATTGTAAAAAATCAATAATAAAAAAAACAACGTGAATTAAATAAACTAAAGGGTGTTTTTGTAGTTTGTGTGTATGTGCGCAGGCGGCTGTGGCTCAAAAAGTTTGTAGGAAAAAAAAAAAATGTGAAAATTAGGTCGTTTTTGTTTTGTTTTTAATTGCAGGATCCAACGAATTACGGTTCGGAAAAAAAAAGATAAAAAAAAACAATCGCGTTAAGAACAAAAGTTGTGCCGAGAATAGATCCTGCACAATATGCCAAGTCTCGGTGGCATCTCTGGCAGCGACGACCATAATTCGTTAGAGATTATAAAAATAATAAATAAATATTCTTTTCTCGTTCTCGGATCCGTTGAAAATAAGAAAACAACACATGTAGTAGTCTGCACGTAAAGTATTTATTTTTTTTTTTTAAATAAATTAATACCTCTTTCCGTGCTCCCTCTTGTACTCGCCGCAGTACTTGGATCTAGTTCCTACAAGGTCTATAATCTCTGGAATGCTACTAGCAAATATCGCCTGCGAACAAGTCCTAAATGCTATTACTAAAGAAAACAAAATAGAAAAACAAAAGAAAACTCGTGTCGTCGGCTTCTCGAGTAATTCGTGTGCGTTCTGTGTGCTTTCATTTTAATATGTATAGTGTAGATATGCTGCAAGTGTGGATTAGTATTCTTCGCGTCTGAAGTACAATCAAAGATGTAAATTCCCTCGTGTCTCGTGTTGTCCTATTCATTTTACTTCTTTTATATAAAAAAATCAACAATATTAACAAAAAAAAAAAGATAACCAAATAATAAAACATCATATTGATCTTTACGTAAGCGCAAGCACGAAGCGGCTACACACACAGTATAATATATATTAAATTATAGAGAAGATTTCAAAGCTCATGCAAAGAAATTTTTCATAAAAAAATAATAATAATGGAAATAATAATTGAAGCACACTCAAAGTATATAGTACACATAACATAAACACAATGCCTAAATATCCCATCGGGTAGTTCTTGGATTCTCGGGATTCTTGGGTTGTAGTATTCAGAATTAGATTTAGATAATAGAGAGAGAGAGAGAGACGTAGAGAAAGAATAAAAGGATAGGTGTTTTTTTTTCTTCTTCATCATATACAGATTTTGTTTTTTTTTTTAAATTTCGGAACAGTCGCAAATCTGGAAGTCTTGATTTTCTTCAGCAAAAGATACCCATTTTTTGTTTCGAATTATAAACATTAATTGTTTTTGAAAAAACAAAAAAATTGTAATTAATTAACAGAAAGTGTAAGAGAAAAAAAAATTAGGAGAATAAACAAAACGATACTGACGTAATTTAATTTTTTTTTTATATAATCTTTTTTTGCTTGTTTTTGAAGCGTTTTTTTTTGAGAAGCACACGAGCGGCCGCTATTAAGTCGTAGTTTATGTAACAGAGATAGCCAGAATGGGAGGTCGAAAATCATAATGAAAAGATTTGTTTCTTTTGCTTATTTTTGCAAAAAAAATAAAATTATATATATATAGAAAAATAAATAAGGAAACAAATTAAATATTTCGATAATTAATTAAGTAATTAATTAATTAATAATAGTAGTATAGAGAGAGATAGTTTTAGGTAAATAATAATAAGTGTAAATGAAACGAACTTACCAAGCCGACGAGCAGGAAGAACACCAAGAATGTGCGGCCGAGGACCGTGTGGCAGTAGACGTCGCCGTATCCGACCGTGGACATCGTCACGATGAGGAAGTAGACGCACGTCCAGTAGGGTAGTGGGTGTGGGTTTTCGAAGTCTAAAGGATCTCCGGAGTTTTCCAGCTGTGCGATCAGTTGGTTCGAGATTAGCAGACGATCAAGGGGAGACGTTTACGAGGAAGGACTTACTAAATGAATTATGCCGGCTGCTGTTAACCACACCGAGATGAAGATGGACACTAACTGAGCAAGACGTATAGAGCTGGAAGTTTTCAGTATGTTCAGATACTGAAGTATATCCGGCACGGTCATCAGACGTAGGGCACGAAGGAAACGGAGACCTGAAAACCAAACATTTCTTACAACATAATTCTTAAGCTTAAAGAAAAAAATAACGGTTTTAGTGATCTTCTCTGAAACTATAGTATAGGATTTACCAAAGTATGAAAACTTGGAATGAAATATTTACTTGTTATTAATGATTTTTCTCATTTTTACCCTAGAAAATAAACAAAGTGGTTCGTGAAAATTTCAGGATTTACAAAAAGTTGTTGAAAGTTCAAATATTTCAATAAACTAATTTTTTTTTGTTATTTTCATGCAATTAGTAAATTCGTTGTTATTTTTTGTTTCAGCATTTCATAATGGAAAACGTGCAACGTTTCACACGACGAATGGGCTCAGAGCAACGAAATTGATTATATTTTGGAGAGCAAAAAAACAACAAAAGTTACCCAATTAAACGTTACGCAAAATGTTGAATATTTAATTAGCGCTTTTGCGAGAAATTCACGGGTCAGTTCCCGCTGGTCCCATACAAAAAACATTGCTTTGAATTCGTCCAATTAAAACTGAGAACGAGTGTAGAAAAATATGCAAAATATACAAAAAAAATATTCAGAATAAAATGTTTTGTAAATTGAAAGTTTTAAAATAAATGTTGTAAGGATTTCAAGAAAATATTGGAGCGAGAAATGGAGAATCCCAGTGAATCTTCGACAATGCGCTAAAAATAAAAATCTAGTCTAGTCCATTGAGGGTCAGAAAAGGATTTGCTGTTTGCTCGTGAGCTCCACTTTACAATTTAATAAGAACTAATAAGATACAATCATTTCTATTTTCTTCAATCGAGAAATCGTAATAAGCGAAGCTTGAATATCGTATTTCAAAGTCGTTTCTATAGAGGCAATCTTCAGTATAAATATTTCCAAAGATTTTTGTTTTAATATAATACAATTTGTGAGTTATTACAAAGAAAATTATAGATTATCAAAACCTTTTGAAAATTTTGTAATTATTGTTTAAATTATATTTTTTACTGATCAAAGTTTTAATTCAGCAAGACAAAAAATATTGTTTTCCATTCAAGTTTCAAACAGTGCGGGTTATTGATAGAATCTTACTATACTAGGTAGTCCTATACATTATTTTATCAAGTTTAACTTAATTAGTCAATGAATTTTCTTCAAACAAATAAAAATAGAAAAAATACGTTAGTGAGAAGGAGGAAGCTGTTAAATGTTTATTGATGGGTTGGTATATATTTGCATATTTCGCTCGACTCGCATCAAATGAGAACAATAAGAATTAGCGTTTAATGAAAGTCAATCCATTAGCTGGGCAAACAGACGTCGGAGGGAGCAAATCGATACGGAACGGAGCCGTCCGTTACGCAACCGTCGATGTCCGACTCGAGTTTCGCCCATATATACAATTTTTTTGTTGTTGTTGCTGTTTCTGTTCCATTCGAGTCAACGTAATGATGATATGTACACTCACCTATCCACGTGCGATCCAAATAAATTGAGACGAAGGACGGGGGTATCGTGAAGTAATCTACGAACGAGTACATCTCTAGCATGAACCATAACTTATCGCTAGCTGCTATAAACTGTAACAAAATAAATCAACAATTAGGATCGAAATGGATCAATACTTATCTTCATGCTTCCGCTCAGTATAACCTAAAATTGTTGGTTCTTAACTTTACAATTGGCTTCAACATGTGTTTTGCCATCATTTTTTAACAAACATTACAAGTTATAATAAAGAGATGAAAAAGTATACTTATCTATTATACAGTATAAATGCAACATTTTCAATAAAAAATATAAGTTAAAATAAAAGAAATGCAGGATTTTTGAAAGCTGTCATCTCAAATAAAAGGTGACAGCTGTCATTTCTCTGCTCTACAGTGTTTTGATTGATTGTAGAAGTGTTATGATATGCAAAATAAGCTGTCATGCCAAGTGAAAGGTGACAGCTGTCATTTCTTTGCTCTATAGTATTTTGATTCTTTGTACAAGTGTTATGATATGTAAAATAAGCTGTCATCTCAAGTGAAAGATGACAGCTGTCATTTCTCTGCTCTACAGTATTTTGATTCGTTGCACAAGTGTTATGATATGTAAAATAAGCTGTCATCTAGAGTCAAAGGTGACAGCTGTCATTTCTCTGCTCTATAGTATTTTGATTCTTTGTACAAGTGTTATGATATGTAAAATAAGCTGTCATCTCAAGTGAAAGGTGACAGCTGTCATTTCTGTTATAGTATTTTGATTCTTTGCACAAGTGTTATGATATGTAAAATAAGCTGTCATTTAGAGTAAAAGGTGACAGCTGTCATTTCTCTGCTCTATAGTATTTTGATTCTTTGTACAAGTGTTGATATGTAAAATAAGCTGTCATCTCAAGTGAAAGATGACAGCTGTCATTTCACTGATCTACAGTATTTTGATTCTTTGTACAAAT
>NW_017099220.1:0-1276 GCF_001412225.1 Nicrophorus vespilloides
TTGAGTAATCGCCGAAAGCTTTACAAATTAAAAATATAAATGATGATCCATTAAATTCCTCGTGGTAAGGGGTATAGGGATATAGGGAAATGATAAGGGTAAATGCGAACCGGAGACTTGGCGGTTCTAGAAAAGGATGGAGAGTCCTCGGATAGGTTATTAAGTGTTAGTAAGAGTGATTGAGATGTTAACTTAAAACTAAAGAGGAATATAGGCAAAATGGCCGTATTACAAATACAACTTAATCTAACCTAACGAAAAAGACAACTAACTTCTATAGTAAATTGCACTTTACTGTATTAATTAGTTCTCTAACAATTATATTATCATAACTGCCTAATTGGACATTTAGGATAATCAATTGACACCTAATTATATAATTTGTCTATAGTTTTTGCTGTGAAATTCTATAGTTTGGTCCACCTCTAGAGTGCCCAGCAGCAAGACCTGAACCTTCACAGCAAAAAGGAATAGATCGAGAGCAACAGTCCGGAGGTGAACTTTATCTGCTGAAAGAGAAACATGTGGGAATACGTTAGATTCCCACAGATATTACATAAATACAATACAACCAACAACGAATGGAAAATCACTCGAAAAAATAAAGCAAATTCCAAAATTGATATGGAGTGAGTGAATCGTGAGCCAAACAAAAGCTCATTCGATCCATACTAAATGCCTAACCTTAACCAGGAAGTCAAGATGAAGTTAATCGTGAACTTTGCCCGAGCGAAGAGTAAACTGCGGAATTACCGGCACCCCCATAATAGACAGAGCGCCAGTTACGGGGGGACGCACGGTGGACGGGCGGAGTGAAGCAAACCAATGCCAATCAAATACAAAAGATTTCTTTAATAAAAGTTGAAGCTACTTTTAATTATTAAAATTAAAGCAAATATATACGATTGAATTGAAAACAAGGATTGCAGGAGAGCTGCAGGTGGATCGTGGTAGTGTGCAACCATCTCACGATCCTAGGGATAATTTAAAAATAGAACGTAATAACCCTTGAGATAAGCTCTAAGGGGGAGAGTAAGGGTACTGAAACATCATTTATTTAGAATACAATTATACAATCGTACAGAATGAGTATACTAAGAAGTCTTGTTGAATTAAGACTGTTAAAAAGAAGTCTCTTTCTGCACGACTTTTGAGCGATTTTCGGGCACGATGGATATGTTAGATCCACCTCTGAAAGCAGAAACATAAAAAGCTGACAAATACGTTAGATTTGCCACTAACTACTCATGCTTATTAATCGCGAGGCGACACGAAA
>NW_017099220.1:1285-33176 GCF_001412225.1 Nicrophorus vespilloides
CATTGTTCCAATTTTGAAATAAAATGATAATTTCCATTATTAACAAAATAATAAATAATTAAAAATAAATTTGAACGTGTTTAGTAATAAAAAAATTAATAATAGGATATGTAGGAAGTAATAGATGTTTAATTAGTAATTGAAATTGAAAATAATTTATTATAGTTCAAGAATTCTAATGAAGCACCTAACAAATTGAAAATGTTAAAGAAGATTTAACATTTTTTTAAATCTATAGACAACTCATCACAATCATAACAGCAACCAAAGTTAATTCAGATCATTCAAAATCAAAACACTTGCTCATACATTCAAACACACACAAACATTTGCGAACTCGCTTTCATTTATACCAAAACACACACTAACATACAATATTTAGATTATTAAAATATGAGAAACTTTCCAAAACCTGAAAGAAAAACGAATTGGCCAACCCCAATTATAGAATTTCCTGAACTATAATACTTTAAATATCAAAATAGGAAAAAAATAAAATTTAACAAAAAGTAATGCAGATTGTAATAATCTGATGTGTTTAAACATTTGTTAAGTAAGATAAATATTTGAAAATAATAATAATTAAGTAATTAACATTCAGTATACAACGATTAAAGTATACTAAAGTCATTACAACTTCAATATGTAGAACCAAAATCGAATTAACAAAATTATAATCATTACGAAAAAAAGAAAACATAATCACAATCAAATTAACTAAACTTAAATTGAATAAAATATAATCAATTCATTGATGAAAGCAATTGAAATTAAATTGAGATCTTCTCCAAATAAATAGTAATTTAATGCAACCTAAACTAAAACATATAAATAAAACCGAAATACGGACAAGAACAAATAATTAATAATTTTGAATAAGCGCATTAATTTAAAAATACAAAACCTGAAAAGAATTTAAGAAGAAGATGCAAAATTAATTAATTATTTTCAATTGGCGCATTAATTTGAAAACCTGAAAAGAATTTAAGAAAAAATTGCAAAATTAATTAATAATTTTAAATTGGCGTAGTAATAATTGAAATAAAAACCTGTAAAGAAGTTAAGAAAAAGATGCAAAATTAATTAATTGGAATAAACGCAGTAATAATTGAAGTTATAAAAAATATTTTTAAGTTGAGTGAGGAGGGCTGATTGATGTTGAATCTCGTGTAGTATAAAATCACTTACTAGTTCGATGTTTTCTGAATCTGCAACTAATCCATCTTCGTTTTCTCGTTCTAATCCATATTATTGGCATTCACGAACATTCGCGAAATTTGCAATAAAAATACGCACAAAACTTCGGAATTTTAACAATCCCGTGATTCTAATACTAATAAATTTATAGCAAATTGAATAACGAGATAAATACTGTAAATCAGAATGTAAGACTAAGTTTTGGCCCACCCAAATATCAAGACTTTTCTTAACGATACCTGTCGCAATACAAAGAAATTAAATTTCGGGGTAAACGCGAGCCCCTAGATCCGCTGTGATCTGTCGGTGATTGCTCGCATATTTCGGATACGAACAATCACCTTAACGGATGCACCTCGAGAAGGTTTTAGCACAGGCGGTCTTGCCATTCCATGCGAATCACTGTGAACGTCAATAACGCATAAAATGACCTGGTATTTTGAATACCTTGCATCCATATAAATAAACAAATACCGAAGCCGTGAGATAAAAAGAAAAAAAAACATACTAACTCATAATGTTTCATTTCAATATGTCTTTCGATTAGTATTTCCAATAAGAAATGTTAACCGATTGAGCAAATGATGATCGTCGAATAGAATTTCAAATCATATAAACCAATCGATTAGCTTGTACTGGAACAAAGACAATATACAAATACATCCTTGGAGCTTGCCAAATGCTTTCATCTTATTAGTCATTTACTAACAACCAATCGATTAGTATATTTTAGAACATTGATTATTCATTTGAGTCTGATTTAGCATTAATTTACATCACACCAAATCATACAGATAGTTAAAAAATAACTGCCTGAATAAATTGACTATAGTTTATGTAGTTACAAAGAAAAGCTGTAGAAAAAAACATGGGAAGAAATAAGGATTTAAATTACTCGCGATTGAGCAGCTTTTCAATTTCCACTAAAAATTAATAAGAAAACCCCGAAATTTCCTTAATCTTGATCAGCACAACTACCTCATAGAGATGCCACGATCATACCACCTGCTACAACATTTTTTTTTGCAATAAAAATGGGTTGGTATCAACAATAAACAAAGGAATGTGGCGGGAAGAACGCGTCGGTCCGCCATTTTGTATGCGTCAAAATTTCTAACTAATTAACGCGAATTTTTCAATTGAGATTTATTGTGGAATACGCACATTTTAACACAAGCTACGTAAGGGATTAAAGAACAAATTGGGAAACTTTCAATGCAATGCAAAAAAAAATGTTTTTGTTTAGAATCAAATTCATCACAAACCTTTAATTGCCGCTAAATCTAATGGAGTTATGATCTCTGATGATGGTTTTCTCAAAACACAAAACAGTTTATCTGATTTCAACAAGTTACACAACAATTTTGAAGTTATAAAACCGGAGCAGACGCCGACTCATAGAGGAACAAACTGTGAATAAACTCAGCAGTAGGTGCCAACTGATGTTCAAATTAATTTTTTTTTAATAACATTAAAACTCACTATTGTGGATCAATTAATAAACACCAATATGTAAATGAATGGGTTAATATCAATATGTGTATCGATTAGTATTTCCAATAGGAAATGTTAACCAAATGAGCACATCAAATGATGCATCGAATAGATTTTCAAATCACTTATAAACTAATCGATTAGCTTGCACTGCAACTAATTATTCATTTTAATACATCTTTCGAGCATGAATTATGCGTGCATTTAATAACTCATTTACTCACAACCAATCGATTAGTCTATTTTAGAACTTTGATAATTCTTTTGAGTCTGATTTAGCATTAATTTACATCACATAATAGAAGACACACCTAATTTGTAAAATGACTGTTCGAACAAATTGAATATAGTTTATAAAGTTATATAGAAAAACTGTAAAAAAAACATAAGCAATTTGTTTTTCAATTTCCAATGAAAATTAATGAGAGTCCCAAAATTTAATTAATTATCGCGCACTTCTAATTGGAATGATGTTGACTTAAGAAAGGGACGCGCACAACTACCTCATAGAGACGCCACGTTAGTACCAACTTGTACAATGTACGTTAATTTTTGCAATAAAAATGCGTTGGTATCAACAAAAAGCAAAAGAAAGTGGCCCGAAGAACGCGCCGGTCCGCCATTATTACGGAATATGCACATTTTAACACACGCTACGTAATGCATTAACGAACAAATTGGAAAACTTTTTAATGCAATGCAAAAAAAAAATGTTTAGAATCAGATTCATCACTAACCTTTAATTGCCGCTAAATCTAATGGGGTTGTGATCTCCGATGATGGTTTTCCCAAAACACAACACAGTTCATCTGATTTGAACTAGTTACACAACAATTTTGAAGTTATAAAACCGGAACAGACGCCGACTCATAGAAGAACGAACTGTGAATGAAACTCCCTCTTCTTTAAATTCAATTTTTTTTAATAACATTGAAACTCCCTATTGTGGATCAATTAATAAACACTATAGCGCCAATATGGCTTGTTCGATTATTAATTCCAATAGAAAATGAGCCATATTGGAGAAGAAAGGGAGTGCGGTTGATAATCAGGTGTGTGGAGGAAATAAAGGACTTGAGACTCCATAGATAACTCTGCATTTGATCGTCTGTTTATCCATCCTCCAGTTCTGCCACTGCGAGTCTCCTCCCGGAAATTCTTCAAAAAAAGGGATAAAAATCGAAATTCCTGTGACTCCCTCTCTTTTTTCAGACTAACCCTTGGGCTCCAGAAGCCAGAAACTTCCTGAATGACCGAGTAATCAGGGAATCTTTGGAAGTTCCAAAAGTCTTCACTCTGTTGGCTTCGTTCTGGACATACCTTCGCTCCAATCCACCTTCATAGAGTTGGACTGTCCAACATCGATCTCTGGTCCTGTGGATAGATAGGACCGCCATCCACATCCTGTTTGGATGTCCAAACAATGCCGCGGCTACAGTCTACCATCTCCTCAATGAACCTGCAGCTGGAAACTTCCATAGACGCTCTTCTGGCGCAGAATCGCACAGACATATTTAAAGCCTTAGCCAATTCTGTTTTCACCACTCATACTTTCCTATAATATATACCAGCCAATAATTTGTAACATCCACTCCGAGGTCTTCCATAATATTCCTAATATTTCTTCAGAATCACCTGGATTCGAACTCCACCTATCCTTAATATATTCAACTAAATTATACAGATCGTGACTGTCGTAATGCGTCGCAGAAGCTCTTCCAAGAGGGAAGAAGCAGAAGGAAGATATAAATATTTATATAAACATAAACTTCTTCCACTCGTTTCATTGGAAATTATATAAACTGTATTCATGTAAATTCTTTACAAAAATCTGTAACTTTGTAATGAAGTATGATCATATTTTGAGGCATTCCCAAAAGATGTCGCTACAATATTGAAAATTGGATTTATTAAAAAGGGTGCACAATAATAATAATTTGATTTGCGGAATGAATTCTAATTTGTTTGTTGTGGGAGGCTAATTATTAATTAAAACCCACGTCCCGTTCAGTGCTGTCGGCGTACATGTAATAATTATATTTGTAAATCGATAGGTACCTTAATGAAATGATAATTATGCAATTACAATTTGCGTGTAGCAATTTAATAAATGCCCCCAATTCAAATGACAATTAAGGATGTCTTCTCGTAGTGCTATACCTAATTCAGGAAATGCACTGGGCTCGTTGGATTTAGGGGAAATCCCTTGTCCCTACTTTACATGTGCGTGTGCGTCTATGTATCTTGTCTGTGTGCGAAATCCCTTTATTTGCCGGAAAATAATGCATGGGACAATTGGAGAATGAAAAGTATAAAATGAGGGACAGATTTAATATCATTAAAATTCATGTGGTCGACTTAAACGTCAGTTATGTGACATTGGCGTTCCGGGGAAACGGACAAGGGTGGCCAATAAACTGGGAATGCTGCGGTCCTGCCGTTCAACCCTCCCGGTGAGTGGAAAAGAGAGAAAAAAAATACTCATACATATATTTCCAAAACATAAAATGGATATGTGATTTAGCAAAAATTATTTATGGCACACTTTGCATTCGTTTCCAGTAATTGAATCACAAAATTGTTCTTACAAATATTTTACAATTATCAATTTTTAAGAAAATTTATTTAAATAAATCGTATTTGTTTAATATTATACTTGCTTTATAACAGAATTAAAATAAAAAAAAAAACAAAAGAATACACAAGTACTGATTTTCTAGAGTAATGAAAATTAAGAAAAAAAATACAGGATTTTTCTGACTAGTACAGATATTAATGTTCATTAAATAAATTGAAGCTATATTGATTTGAACGTACAAAATCTTAATATTCGTATTAAGACTTCTGTTCAAATCACGTTATTTGTTTTTATAAAACAATTGAAGTATACATTAGTATGAATATTGAGTATAGGGCAGCGACAAATTGTAAATGTATGCATTTATATGGGAATTTAAATTGCAATTAACGTACATTGAATTTGAGTAAGGAAATTTGTGTACGCATGAATTTTGGTGAAAGTCTGTCTGGAAAAGCAATTCAGATCAATTTGAAATTGGGATGATTTGCATTGCATTCCCCTCGTCCGTCTCGCATTTCCTCTTGAGTCCTGCCGAAAGGGAGACGCGATGTACGATGAAATCGGGAGTGCTAGAAATCAAAGTGTAAAGTAATCCGTTGTAAGCTGCTTGTTTGATATTATCCCTGATAGGATTTTTTGATTCGTCACAGCAAATCCTAATGGAATTTCCATGTTTATATGCAAATGTCTGTATCAACAGGTAACAAGAAGAATCCTCTGCAAATATTGACTTTGCCGCCACATGCGTTTTTCTATCGGACGCTTTTAAAAAAAAGAAAACAGTTTGAGCCGCCCCGCGATTTTGCGAAATCTTAATTGAATTCGGAGACCCACGAAAAATACTTACATAATTGCGAAGTTTGCTGCGAAACTTTTAATGGCTGCTTTTATATAATGTAATTGTCCATAATTCTCATTCCTAACTCAAAACCAGAGGCTGCCCGACTAAGTTTAATTAAAACGTGGACCCATGTTTATTTCTATTTCCCGCCTCCAAGCAAAGCATATTTATTGGCCGGAGCACCACTTTTTCTCGAAGAATAATATGTTGTCGAAACTATATCCAATTGAATTAGATTTATAGTGATGAAATCTTCGACGAAATTAAACTCGTTCGATCCGATCGCAGCCTTTCCTCTTCCTCTCCACCCACGCTTGTCTTCCTTCTTTCTTTTTTCTTCTCTACTTCTTCCCTTTTCTCCCGATTTTTTTTTGCCATCCTTGCCTTGGTATCATTAGTTCCTTGCCTCCAATCGCTGTTCCACTACCTGCAGCCAAAGTAATTGCCGCAATTATTTATTATAATTACACGAGCTAATAGATGAAATGAGGGCGGGAAGTCCTCTGGGGTTATTTTATCCCTCGCGAACGGAGGCGGATGATTCCTGTTTTTTTTTATTCCTTACAGCTGACGGTAAGTGCGCGACATCAGAGAGAGTAGGAATATGGTTCTTTAAAGAAGCGTCCAAGCAGAATATTTTAATTACAACGAGGTCGTTCTTTAAATTCTACAAATATGCATTGCGTACTGCTTACGTATGAAATGTGTACACATACGAGGTTGTCGCGTTTAGCAAAAAAAAAAGAATAGAAGAAGGAGATGAAAAATTCTAGAAGGAGAAGGAATCAAGGGGTGAATTTGTCCAGGCATTTTATAAACTCCCCTACCTATGTTTCACAAGATTTGCCTACAATTACACTCAAACTCGATCCATCACAGCACGCTTAATAATTCGATTTGCCATCATTCTATTTAACTCCATTCTTCTTCTTTACTTACATATGTATACTTAAATCTAAATATATTTTTTAAATTTATCTACAATATTTGTCCATTTGAATCAAACCAACTTCTCGACAATTTAATTTGAATCATCATGACTATAGAATAGTATATGAACACTGAGTATATTACAGGAGGGAAGAGACAAACATATTGCAAATTCATACAATTATATGAGAATTCAATGACTTGAAATTTTGGTGAAAATCTTTCTGGAAAAGCAATATGATTGATTTTGATATTCTAGTATATTTAAGATATTCTAGTATAAGATAAATAACAAAGTGTACGTTAGTATGAACGTCGAGTATATTATACGAGGGAAGAGACAAATGTATATAAACACATTGTAAATTCATCCATTTATATGGGAATTCAAAGTCCAATTACATATTGCAAATTCATACAATTATATGAGAATTCAATGACTTGAAATGTTGGTAAAAATGTTGGTAAAATTAATACTAATTAGAAGTTGTTACATAAATAAAGAATTAGCTCATTCAAAAATATATAAATTTAATGATATTCATCAAGTAATTAAAACCGACTACTTTAATAGTTTTTACTGAAATATTAATACTCTCAAAGAAACAAATGATGTCTTCTTTGCATCCAGTAATGATTGAATTAGCTTTGTCACAGGTATTTTTTTAATGCCTCTATTATTTTGTGTTATGGTGAAAGCAGTCGCATTTCGTTTTATTTCTGGAGCATTCGTATTTATAGAAGTGCCACGATTTTATTAATCTCATTCTGGCTGGGAATAGCATCACGGATTTTATTGTTTCCTCTACACAGCCTCTTCCTTTCAAATACAACTTAAACATCCCGATCACGTCCTTTCGTTAGCTTCTTTATTAGTGTCATATGCTTCGAGAACATTCTATTTAAAATGTTTACAAGCTTATTGAATTGCGCTCAATCACAAGTTATACACGTTTCAACGCACATTCCTTATACTGACATCCTGTATTTTCATAGACTATATTTATCGCACGTTAAATGTAGTAGTACACAGACTACTTTGCATAACAACATGGAATTAGTGCAGTCAATACTTTGTTGTATCTATTGGAGCTGCAACTAAGCTAAGATTACCAAAACTACAACTAAGACTTGTACTTACATTTAAATTGATATGCTTATTATTTGTATTGAGATTTAAGGAAAGTTCTTTATGAAATTATAGCTATAAAAAAATTGACAGGCAATATGTTGGAGGAGTGTAAAGTTAGATCGAATATTCGTATTGTAGAAGTATGTTTTGGTTTATCAGAAGGATGGAAAGAGAAGGGCAGGATTAATTATGAAATATAACGAGTGTTCGAAAAGTTTTATAATAAATGAATCACGTCCTCCGTGGGGCAAGATGTGACGTAATGGGCGCAGTTGAATCGGACAAAGTCGAATATAGAGACCGGAAGAAGACAAATATATATTTTTTCTTCTTGTTCTCTCTATCCCGTTATTATTATTATTTAATCGTCGTCCGCGGAAAGTTTCGGGGTTTTTATTACTTTCGAGATATGCTTAAAGATTAGTGGATGGGAAGTTTGGAGAATGGCCGTGGGCGCGTTTTCCCGGGGATCTGCGTGATTCCCATCGTTTAACTCATTTAGTAAAAGTAAAAGAATCGTCGCCGAAGTTTACGCAGAACGGTTTTAATTAATAGTTGCGATTGCATTGGGGGGATGGAGTAACATCTCTTATAAAGTTTCCGGACGTGCGCACTTCCGGTGCGTTATCCGGACATACTCATTTTTTTTTAATAACTGTACTCTCGTTTAATCTAATCACTAAAACGCCGTGTGGAACTGCGTGGAGGATTTGCAGACAGAAGAAAGTTACTTTGATGCTCAGGCCAAAATGAATTAGTCTTGCTCCTTGGAAAAGTTTGCGAACGAAGAGGACTTCCGCACGTGCATTTTAATTCTTGTCGCCAACTTACACGTCTAAAACTAATTAATATGAGGGTGGAAAAGTGGTAATTGTAATAAAGGGTGGATCTGTATGGTTTTCCTTATCCTCTAGGAATATTTGATGCAACTAGTTGCTCTAAAAACTAGTTGTCAAATCTAAAAGATTTTTTCGTCTTAAAAGTGAGCAATTTTTAATTTAAAATAGTAATTCGTTGATTATTATGAAATTATATAACAAAATTTAATTTAATTTTATTATACAAAGACAAAAAAAGTGAAGTAAAAGAAAATTGGTAAAAGTGAATTAAAAACCGTGCAGTATTTGAAAATTTAATGTTACATAATATTTTTTTTAAAAAATTGACTATTATGTCCAGATATTTCTTAATATAAAAAGATAGGATACAGTACGAAGCTTAATGAGTAACAAAATTGATGTATAAAAGTTGGGCGTTAATGATGTAAAAAACTTTGTCAAAGCATATTTTTATTGCATAAGCAAGAGCAAATATGTTTTTGAACTGCAAAATTAATTTGGTGAAATAAATATATTGCTGTTATATAAATTGTTATGTAAATAAAATATTTATTGAATTATTATACTTTTTCAAAAAAAAAAGTTAATTAAAGTCAAATAAATGCATTTAATATTAATAATATTAAATGATATTGAAGCAGTGGAAACTCTCATGGATTTAAAGAATTGAATTAAATAATATAATATAGGTGGAAACATGATGTAACAGAACAAAATACATAGAAATACTAGAAAACAGTATAAAGTATCTTAAATGAAGGATATAAATAATCAATTTTCTCCAAAAAGTGTCTCATACAAAATGTGAATAATTTTTTTGAAAAAAAAGGCATACAAATAAATAAATTATTAAAAAATTGATGAAGAAGTTGTTTATATTGAGTAATCACTGCAGTAGTCTGAGATTCGAAGCTATTTCATGTTGAATGCTATTTCTATATATGTTACATATAAAATAGAGGATGAAGTTGTTTATTTATGTTCAAATAATAATAGTTTAATTTGTATCATGATTTTCCTAACCGTATGGCAATTTTATACTTTAGTGAACAATTATTTTTTTGAATATAAAACAATATGTATCTATTACATAGGGGGCATAAGAATTTTAATATTATAAGTAATAATGTAAATAGTTAAATGGAAAAATAAGAAGTACAATAACTCAATGTATTGTGGGTGTTAAAATGTATGTAAGGAAGAAGTAATTTCTGAAAGTGAACCTGGAATAAAACGTGTTTGCCACTATTGAAATTGTTTTCCATCAAGTTGGGCAAATGAGCAAAAGGAGTGCAGAATAAGAGAAAGAGAAAATAGAAGCGAACAGGGAACGTTTTTAGTTTATGCTTTGCGGTAGTTTGTTTCCTCTGTTATTTTATTTGTTATCCTCTCTGTGTGCTTGCTGTGCGCTGTGTTCAGGCAGAATTTTAAAAGAACTCTGTCATTTCGTTAATTATGTGCCGGCGAGAGCGGCAAGGCCGTGGAGCTTTTGCGGGATAAACAGAAATCCCGTTAAATCAAGCATACCGTGTTCATTCCGGGATTATGGATTTGTCGGGGGAGGATTAAAAGATTGTCGGAGCTTGATTTAGTTCCGTTGACGCGTCTACGATAAAATGATTTCTACCTGGTAACAAAACAACAATAAGAATGACTGCTAATGCGAGATCGGAGCAGTGCGCCAAGTATTAATTAGCTAGAGGAACTAAGTAATTGGTAATTATGATGCGCACGAGAGATTAATGTCTCATCGAAGATAGGATGAAAATAATAGGGCGCCACCAGGTTTTCGGCGGCGCCCGGGGCGATTCGAGGATGGAATCATCGGTGGGGGCGGCGGCAACGGCGGGGAGCGGCGAGCATCCAAACGGTCGGATCCGGGGACGGGGCATATTTTGGAATTTCAATTAGCGAAACCGATTGAAATGAGAATTAATGATGTGCCATGCGGAATGCTCCTCTTATGCCAGGATTTATAGATCACACCCAACAAACACATATACACACACACAACCGCAGCTCGAACACCGTTTATAAATATTAATTATTGCCACTTCGTCATCAATTCAACTAAAACGTGTCACCTGTAATTCCATTCCGAACTTATTATTATATAATCCGCCTGTCGTATTATAGCGGAGGCTAAACTGCGCATCAATTTTCTCCCCCCAAGTTTAATTTTATGACTACATTTGATGGGAAAAAGGTTTATAAATATCCGTTTCAATTTCAACAATATTTTTATATGTTTCATGATATTTTTAACCATTGATTTATTACATAATATTTTTTATATAAACTTATTAAATTGGTTTTTATTTCCTATTTTGATTTTGCTATTTTTCAAAATATTTAAACTGTTTATGAACCGGGAATCCCCGGGACGTTGGTGTCTCGAGTTTATTTTTGTATTAAGTGCAATGTAAAATATAGTATAGAATAAATAAATTGGTTATAAAATAATGTATTTTATTTTTTAAATGTCTCGAGTCCCGAGAATTCCCGGGAAGTTTAGGTAACTTTAGTTGCAATAATGATTATTATTAATGAATTGATATTTTATGAAAAATGGTTTTTGTATGTAGTAACTTCATGTATTATGTAATTTTACGAACGAATGATCTAAAATTTGATAATAGGACTATAGTATATAGTATATAAAATGTAAATATAATATTGAGAATCGCAGTCCACATCGAAATTAAGAGTCTTTGATCTGCTGTAGCTATGATCCCGGGAGAACTAAAAGGGAGTATAGATGAATCAGATGGTTGGTGGTTCTTGAAATGTAATCTGTGGCAACGGTCGGCCTTCCCTATTCCCGAAATCTATATAAATCATAAACATTGACCGAACGTGAAATAACTGCCATGAATAACATATTGAAGTATTAACGACGATCGTTCATTACTTAATGCAGATATTAATATATGAACAATATATGCATTAATGAATGAACAACGATCGTTGTAGTTGGCACGATGAAATAAATAAGTGGTGGATTGATTTTATGGGGGTTTTAGCTGTAATCGGTACACGGTAAATTGAAGTAGCTCGTTGTGTAACGAAAAATTCCCCCTCATCCCCTGTCGAAGTCCAATTGAACGCTGGTGCTATTAATCTGTTTAATTTCCGTCCAGCGGCCGCCGACAGTGACACACGACTATGACTGGCCAAAAAAAGAAAGAAATGGAAGGGTGGAAAATAGTAGTAAAAAAAAAAGAGAACCGACCGAACGACCGACCAGAAAAAAACTACTCATTTCGTGCAAGTGTTGGCCAGATAGAGCTTTTATCATAAATCTACAATTATTTCCAAGTTTACACAACGACATGAATAAATGTGATTTAGAAGTAAAACTGTTTGATTTGTACTAATAAGTTATATTAGGTTAAGTAATGTATTTTATTTTATGTAAGGTTAAACTATTTTTTTGTTTGTTAGGAAATTTGAAAAAAATTTTGAAGGTATTTGTATTTTAATTAAGATTAAGTTAACGTTCTATACATTTTTTAATTATGTTTGAAACATAACAATTTAATATAAAATTTAATAAAAAATGAAATTTCATAAAAACTTTAATTTAATCTGAAAATGTTTCAATTTAGAGTAAATTTTTATTAAAAATTTCAAAATTGTACTAAGTTTTTAAATACAAATGTATATCAATTACATATTAGACCCTTTACGCTATATAATGAATTACATCATATTGATTTTATATTATCTCGCATTGGGTCACAACTATAATAATAATCATAATTATAACAACAAATTAATTATAAATAATTTAATTAATCCGCATCATTAATCGTTTGTGATTTTGGACAATTTGCGAATAATATCGGACACTTTGATGTCGTATTATACTCGAATGATTAATTTCATTTGTTTGTAACTCAAAAGCAGTGCCATTTCCAAATTTTCTTTTTTCTTGTTCTACTGATCAATAGTTTCCTTTTTGAAGTGCGAAATCAGCATTATTGTATCAACGTTTATCGTGCAAGGATTAGACGGATGCAAAGCATAGGAATTTGTTATGAGCGTGCGAAGAATAAAGGGATTACGTAAGGGATTATAAAAGGCTCGCGCCGACCCTGCTCTCCTCTGAACCACTTTTCATCGCTTTGCCACTTTCGTTTCGTGCCAATGTATCAACCCCCGTCGCGATAGTTTTTCCAAATAAAAGGGCAAGCAAGCAAACAACATCAACAACAACAACACAAAAAAACTGCTAGGCGACAAACAAGTACTAAATACACACGACCCTTAATTTTTAACACCTTAAACACTTCCAACGGAATTTAAACCCACATAATTACCACATACCGAGCGAAACAACAACAAAAGAAAAAAAATTAGTCTCGTTTTAAATGCAGCCCTCTTTTTACTACGACGTTACTTTGAATGCAAACAATGAGCATTTTCACTTTGTTTTTTGAATCACCAGGATTAATATAAGTTTTATGCTTATGTAAATTAATTATGTTACTAATTGGTAAATATTATATAATAGTCATATAGAAATATTTTATATCCAGTTTTGGTTATAATTTATTTTTTACATTATTTTTTTTTTATTTTTCCAGTCCCGAGAATTCCCGGGAAGTTTCATCTGTTAGGTAACTAGTGTTGCAATAAATATTATTATTAATTAATTTTGTTATTGTAGATATGATTTATATAAGTAATACAGATACATTGTATATCCAATTTTAGTTATATTCCTGCAAATGATGAACAATGTCTGATGTTTTTGTGACAATTCTGTAATGTCGAGTGTATGGGTCAGTTTAGGGATACAATTGATTACTGATATTATCTCAAGTTAATCTCTAATAAAATTGCGTTGTTCCCTTTCAATTCTCTAGTAGAATCTTCCGGTTTAGAGTCGATTTTTGTATCAAATTGTACCCTTATCGTTTTTAGATATTTGTCGCCTGTGTACCACGTCCCTCTTCATATGAAAATACACGAGATGTGTAGCAAAATTTTATCCCCAAATGGGCTATAGTTCATTTAAACCTGTGGTTAAGATGCAAAAAAAATGTTAAAAAAAATACTACAGTTGATGGAAAATAATAGATTTACTGTACACGTATTTGGGGTAGTTTATAGGTACTTGTTGCTGCATATATTAATAATCTTGTAATTTAATCGGCGATCGATAATGGACATGCCATGTGAATTGAGACGGTCATTAAATTATATACCAGCATGTAATGATACTCACAGTAAATCATAGTACTAGAACTGGTTTTGAATTTCCAAATTTAATTACTAAAATTAAAAATAAAAACTAAATTTTAATTGAGCAAAATAAAATTGTATTTGGTAAAGCACGTAATTATTTAACTAAAACAATATACAAGATAATGGTACTAAAGTTAATAATTATTAATAATAATTTATTGATTTCTGGCCATATATAAAAACTGGTTTTGAATTTTTAAAATTAAAAAAAAAACTAAATTTTAATTGAGCAAAATAAAAATTAATTTTATAATATTAGTATTTAATGTATTTGAATCCTTGAGTTCTTTTTGAGATATATTTATATAGGATAGAAAAATTGGTTCCTTTTATAAAAATGTAATGAAGAGATTGTTTTTGTTGTTAAATACATGTACATGTTTTGCGTTTAAGTAAATGTAGGCAAAAATTCGATTGCGAAACGTGTCCTGTTTTATTCATTCATTCCGTGAATATATTTGGAATGGATATATCAAAGCGAGGCCCCGGAATTAGCTATTCGACGGGAACGCTTTCTTGATACAAATATGTTTGGAACGTAGTCTATTCCGTTTTCGGCCGAAGTGAACGTTGGTAAGGGGCCAAATGTATAAACAATGAAAAACCGTGTATAGTATGTATGCATACAAATAGTCAGGACGTGTCTGCAAACTGTACATTTCTATCCTTTTTTTGTTGTTGTTGTATCCTTATTCTGTTTCTTATTCTATTTTTTTTTTATCATTTTCTTTCGTTTCGCCCGAAAGAAGGATTTTTCTATTTCTTTTTTCTTGTCCGTTTCGCCCCGTCGCTGGACACAGATGCGGACGTTCATTTCAAAACTTTGACTTTCCCATATCAGTTGTACGAGGGGGATGATGGTAATACGTATTACCATATTTTATTCGGTCAGCGTGGATATTAAATAATCGGGAAGCATCAAAGTCGGCCGCAAAGCAGAAGTATTTCAGCGATAAATTCCTCTTATGTTTTGTATAATTCCGGTGTCTGCACTCTTACAAATTGCTGCCGTGCTTTACTTTAATAAAACACATTCCCTCGGCGCCTCCGTCGACTCCTTCACATCGTTCTTGCCGTTTATCATATTCCACTTAGTTACGCGAACGTTGCCTTAAAACTACTGCATTTCTTTCTGCCACTGCACGAGGCATGTTGCCGAATGGCATCGATCCTGCAATTCCATCCATCCTTTCAAGTATTTTAATTGTTTGGCGTGTTTCCTTGCATCAAAGCGTCGAGCATATGTACATCCTTAGCCTCCACATCCTTGTTTTGTTTTCTCATTTTCTTCGTTTCCTATGCTTTGCTACTTTCGAAAACAAACGCTCACATATTGCTGTGGCTTTGAGGAATTAAAGCGTAAACGGACGTTCCTTAGGGGGCAGATATACACAAATATTATCCTGGCGGCGGGAGAAATCGGCTGCAGAACTGGAGATTACCCATTGACGTTTGATCTTTCTGCAGGACGGTTAGTTAAGGTAGTAACTTTAGTTGAATGTTGCCTGATTTGTAAACCGACCGTCACCGATGGTTCCAGGAACACGGCTCATTTAGCCGCCGGCCGATGCTTCCCCCCCAGAATAAAACTAACGCGCGTAAAGAAGACTAAGGGAGGAAAATGAACAGAACGAGGGAATCCCATGAAAAGCGTGTGCCGATGAAGCAGCATCCAAAGAAAAAAAAAAGTATATATCTCTCTCTCTATATAGAGTATATATATATTGAAAAGATAGAAAGAGAGAGAGTTATGGCAGGGAAACTTACACAGAAGTTTTCTTATTGCGGTATTTGATCTGAAAATTCCGTGTCGGCTGGGAACTGGATTTGGTGATTGAAGCCGGAAATTGGAAAGCTGGCAACGAGAAAAAAAGGCTGGATGTGGATGGAGTATATATGTATATGTATGTATCTATATATATATAAAGATATGTATATATGCAGTAAGAGTTCAGTTAACGTACATAAAATGTGCACAAATAGGGGTACTTGAAACGAATGTACGTTAATTCAGTGAATCTGCATTTATATTTATATGCATTTACCCACCAAAATGCATTTTTTTTAAGACAAAGGTATTAGATGTTCGTACGTACGTACACTTTATCGACATTTAACATGATTCTCTCTAACAAGGTTTAATAACCTGAGTTTCAATAGAAATAGTAATCGTGTACGTTATATCAAACGTACATTAAAATAATGTTCGTTAAGTGCGTGTTGACTGTATATAAATAACACTCATTCATTAAATGACGACCTGATGGATGGCTCTAGTGTTTAGTATGCTTGGTTGAGTACATCCCAATCGGATCATCCCCAAATTGTTCCCCGATAACAGTGGCACCCCCATTCGAATTATTATGCATCGGTCGCAGGGCGCGTTATTAATCGGCGGTGCACGTCCTACGCCTAGCATTACTCCCCCTGCCTTTGGGCAACCTCTGCGATTCCCGAGCTTCTGACACTTAACTGTCTCTCGTAAATCTCGCAACGAGAGGGAAACTTGTAACAAAAAAAAATATAAGAGAAGCGACTGGAATAATGGTATTATCCTTAACCTGGAGCTGGTGGATTAACTACAAACCGGGCGAAGCTGAAGACTTCCAAAAACGGTCGTCCAGATTATAAACGGCTATAAACATGATTAACTGAACTATCAAAGATACTCTGTGGATTTGTTTGAAGATTCATTTAAAGCCTTTTAGTGTTCACAATCTGTTGGATTGTAAATGTAAATATCCTAAAATATATTGCTTTTACTTTAGTTAAATATAATAATATTTTTTTTGTTTTGAAATTTATACTGTTAATCTTATAATGAAAAATCATATGGGAAACAATAATTGAACAAGCACATAATGACAATAGAATTCCTAGTTATAATTAGTTAAAAGTATGAAAATCATATTAATAATGCAACAAAATTTGCTATAATGAAATTAGTTTGAAAGATTATCAAGTATAATTATATGAACGTATTAAGAGGAAAAAGTATGATATTATGAACACCGAAATAAAATGAATGTAGGTGGGTTATAAAAGTTTTCGTTGGAAACTTAATTATTTTTCGCCGAAAGGAAAACTGCTAACCAAAACGAATTTAAAACAGTGAGAGAAAATTGCATTCGAGACTGTGGATTATACAGATTTAAGTTGTCTCAGTAAGATGGATCATGCAAACTGGATATACTAACTTATGGAAAAATCGTAATAAACAATTATATTCGACATTTTTTGGGTATTATATTGAAACGTAATAAAACATTTAGTAAATTGATACTTTTAAATGAAATAATTACTTGTATTGAGTATAAATAACCATGTGGACAATTATGGACAAAAGGTTTCATTGATGTTAAGATCATACATAAATCAAATAAATTTGTTTTTAGGTGAACAAAATATCTATGGACAAGAAGTCTTTATTATTTAGGAAAATTTGCATAATTTACATGTAATACTTTAAATTTTAATTTGTTGAATTATTGACATTAATTTTATTGCATGCTGTATAAAATGTGTCCAAAATGAAACATTTGACCTCTAATACCATTTACTGCTTGTCACGTGACTGGATTTTATGTCACGCTACAATAATCTTATTATCAATTTTCTGCTTCACATCATTTTTATTCGAGTTCCAACTGTACATGGAATAGTAATATCTCCTTTATAATCATGTTTTTATTGTTTTATTCTATTGTATTTTTAATGATTACTGGTTTACATTAATAAATAAAATTTTAAGTTCATTAACAAAAAAAAAACATCATAAAATGTTTGTTGTACAACAAAATGTAATGAGTATTTTAAATAGATACAACAGTCGGTAATTGTTTTGCGCTCGGTTTGTTCAATTTGGTGGTGTCCAAAGTGGTGAGGTCAGCGCGAAATTAGAAAGTTTAGTGGAGGTAGTTATGGCCAACGCATGTGCAGTAATTGTGAAATAATTAAGGTCATTTTCGTGATTCGGTTAGCGCTCAATATTGAGTGGACGAGAGAGAATCCTCGAACATGAAGTACATATGTATGCGTGTGTCTGTGTATAGATGTGTGTGAAGCTCGGCAATGAATAGAAACAAAATTGAAATTGTGCTCTAAATCAATTTGCATACATTTAAATTAATTGGAAACCAATGGGGATTTCAATCAGGGTACACTAGTGAGATGTGCTTAAGTTTTAATTTGGCGGCAAGTTTCCACCCCTTGCCGTTCCTGTTTTTATTCCGTATTTGCGAATGCGGCGCGGGATTTGTTTATCCGTTCCTTATCCAATTTAATGAAATGCACAGCTGTATCGAAGACGCAAGGCGTGAGGGGGTTGTTGCAGAGGGTTGGAGAGGCAGCCTGCCCAGGATACGAATAAAATATGGTTATGCATTGTACTCCTTGTCGGCAGATTAAGGATAATATAATTTGCAGATTTCCCGGCGAGTTGAGTCGGAGGAAAGTATTGCATTCTAGCGAAATTAATTAAAAACTAAATTTAAAATTCACCCATAAATCTCCGTGTAATTTATCGCTCTTTATTTACCTGCGGCTTGTTTCGCGCAAACAAGAAGTTCGAGGGTCGGCAAAAAAAAAACGAAAATATACATATATAAATGCACAAGGTAAAGAAACATATATATATATAGAAAATAAAAATAAAGAAGAAAAGTAAATCCGAGTATAAATACGTGGAACTTTAGGGGCGAGAAATGTAACAAATAAATATTATTGTATACGCATCTGTCAAGCAATCAGATAATGCGAAAGTTGCGGGGAAAACTTTTTTTCTTTCTTTTATGGTTCTGATGTTGTTTTAGGAGGTGGTATTTTTATTGGCATTCCGAACGCAGAAAGAATTTTAAAACAATTACAATCCGCGAACGCACTTTCTCCGCGGAATAAATATTTATAAGTCGAAACGCACAAAAGGGGTGGGCGAAATATGCGAAAGTTTTTCGGTAACCGAGGTGCATATTTTAAATTTACACCGTGTGGGACAAAAGGTGGGGATAAGCTAAAAGGTAAGGATGAGGCGGGTTGATTTTTTCCTTTTTTTTGTTCGTGAAATTAAAATAAAGAGGAAACGTGTCGAAATGATAAAATGTTATGAATATGATTTGCACTTTGCGCGTCCAATATTTGGGATTAAAATTTTCTCATTTTCTTCTTGACATGAACTGAAATTGATCAAAGCCGCCGATACGTACGATTCACGGAATTTTTCGCACCGAATTTTCATGCTTGTTATGCATGACGTTAGTCTTTCAGTTCGTTCCATAATAATGCAAATGTAGTGTATAGGCACGAGGGGTGAGATGGTGATGGTGGTTTGAGGAGGCGCGGGAACGGCGAGAGATGCTTCCAGCGATAAGGACCTTCCCCAAGGTGGCCGGAATTTAATATAAATTTTATAAACACTAACTGTCTCACGCAAAAATTGGAACATGACAATGAATATTTTAAAAAATAATTACCACCTACCACTATCCGATCTGTTTAACCCACTTTTGTTTACATTTCACTTTTAATATATAACTTCGAGCACGCGCCTTTCCGGAATTTCCCTATTAAAATTTTGATCCTTAATCCATTCAGGATATTTACCAAACCCGTTTTATAATCAAACACACATCACCACAATCATACAACATACAATATCTAAAATAATACAGCATTAATTCAACAAATAAATATCTGCAACCTATTTTTTTATTAATTTTGATTGCATCTTTATGTATACATACAATTATAGTAATATTTGTACTTTAAACAAATTTTAATACTAAATTCAACATTTATCGTTACTCGCGTTGCGTCTGAGAAACTTCGTTAAATATAACGTTAGTAATTGATTTATATAAATATATAATTGATTAGATTCAGGATGGTATTAAGACTTGCGTCTCACAGACGCAAAAACTACAGACTTGACAAGTTTGTAACTTTTCTAATAAATATTAATTAGTTGTACTAAATAATTTGAGTACATTTTTATTTGTCCTATAATACCAGTACAGATTTAAATAACAAAAATACTATTTTTTTTAAATGTATTATTTATAATTTTTAAATTTAAAAAAATGTTTAGATTTGTACAATGATATTTATTTTTATTTACTTTTTGTATTGTAAAATATTTTTAATTTTTTTAAAAATAAAATAATGAAAGACAGGTAATTACAAATATTTTCATTAATTTACAATTAACAAGAATTGCCTTAAATTTCTGCTCAAGGTGATTAGTATTTTCTTATAAATCCATCGATTTGCTCATATTTCATCCACAAAGTAATCAACCCTTTGGAAGTTTTTTAACGTGTTCTTCAGGCGGAAGCTACGACAATCAACTTGTATCAAGAAACATCAAAGGATGGTCGAACGTGCGCGTGCTCTCATTAAACTTAGCTAAGCCTTCAAGTGCAAACATATCAGAGGAAATAAAATGTTGATTATTCTCTGCCAATCAACTGTAATTATGTGATATAACAAAAAATTGATTGAGATAATTTTCAAATTTATAATACAAATAGCTAAGTATAAATTTGTAATTAAAATGTATTATTTTAATTGACTTGTTATTTTTTGCATTGGATTTCTATGCTGTAGCGAAAACTAATCAAAACTAAAGTAAAGTTAATTTTTATTCGCCGAGTTAAATAAAGTTGTTGTTTTTTAATGGAATGAGGGCAGTTCTGTGTGCCATATATATTTTTTTTAGTTCCATCTTGTTTTGTGTTTTGTTTGTACAAACTTGGGGGGTGGGTAGGGTTTTTAGGCGAGAGCACGTATCGAGGGGAAATAATGAATTAATCACCGGGAGTAAGGCATCAAAGTGAAATTATGTTATAGATGGAAACAAAAGGCAATAAGTTAAAAAGTGAGGGGGTGGTTTGCCCGTTGGACGTCTAAAGCGAACTGACGTTGCTAATTTATATTAATGGGGGTATCTAATGTCCGATATCAGTCTGAAAGGATCGCACTGTTTATCCAGCCATCAACCGCCGGACGCGTGTAATAATGAGTTCCTCGTGATTACCGGCGCATCCACCGCAAAGCCCAAATCCATATCCAAAGGCGACGGCTTTTAACCACCCACCTACCAGCCAACCCCAACCTCCAGACCTATCCAATATTGTATAATACAATGCCTTCAATCCTCGATATTCTTAATACAAGGTTTCTAACAACGTAACAGATACATATCTGACATCTGATACTTCACAATGGCCATGCACAGAATCTTGCATAAGCACAGTTTATTTGAGATAATTGGGCGGGCATATCCGTAAATGCACAGTGTTAAATAGATTTTTAATATTAAAAAATATTTTATTATTATCACAAATATAAATTTGATTGAAATAAATTTTGATTTAGAATTCAATATTAATTTCCGGTAAAATTTATTGTGTTATTTTGAATTGTGAATGGATTAGTATGAATAGCGAAGTGGTGTTTGTTGCATAATCTATTGCAAGCCATCTCCGTTTCAGAGTACACACACAATTACTATGATTCCAGGAAGGTGTGTGTGTGTATATGTCCGTTTTGTATTTCTAGCAATTACTCGGTTAATTTGTACCATGGAAACCTTGGGCAAACAGGAATTCATTAGTGGAAAAGCGTACAGGATGTGGATGAGGAGAACGGAAGTGGAAAGAGGAAAAGGAAGAGAAGGAGAAGAAAAGATAGGAGAGAAAAAAAGAGAATAAATAAAGACACAGCCCCTCGGTGTCTTAAGTGGAAAGCATTTTTATTGCGATGCATGGGCCAAGTGGCCAGCAAACACTCGGAATATATGAGAGCCGTTTCGGCAATCAAATCGGACCCTAGGCCCTGGGGCGATGCGACGAGGAATTAGCCAAAGTTAAGTGCCCATTCGCGTCACGTCGCTGCTCCACGGCAAAATGCACTTATCAGGGATCGAAGATGATCTTGTTTTAGTTCAGTTTTATTTTTTGTTCTCACCTACCAAACCGAGTGATTACTCTTTCTGGATTCGAAAAAAAAAAAAAGCTTTTAGAACGACGAAAAGTCTTTTGTTTAGCAAACTTAAGAGCATTTGGATAAGAACTATGTTATGATCTTAAAGAATTTGTGATTGTTTATTGTCTATATATAAACATTGCAATAAATTTATATTCTTCAGGATAACATCGATATTAGATCTATGCTTTGAACTTTCATATGATCCTAATGATTTTGAATGAAAATATACCTCAATAACAATTGTATTGTTTATTGTTGGTCACATAATGTTATTAAATACTAAAGAAATTTTACTTTTCTCATAAATCGACGTACAAATGAAGATAATTAATATATAATTGTTTTTTTCCAAATAATTTATTGTTATATAAAAGTTGTTTTGATTTATGTGATTCAAAAAGAAATACACATCAAACATAAGAACAATTCAATTATCTTGGCTCAAGGCGATCGAAAGGTGCTTAACGATGGAGCTCTTAATTAGTCCTCCCGAAGGGATGTTTTTTGTGGTTTTGTGGTTTTCGGTTGGGACCAAGTCTCCATCGAATTATTCATTCGAGGGTTGGATTTCTTGTCGGTCTTTGACATGCATACACTTCTGGATTTCAACCACAATATACTCACGCACTCACTCACACACACATAGACGAGGGTGGACGAGCGACCATCGTCATTACCGCAGGTACGCCTCTGCTGCGTCGCGACGACGCTCGAGACGCCTTCGGAATATAAACCACCAAAGCGTAATTAGAACCCCGAGCGCAAACCATAATTACCCGCAACAATTAGTTACGTTATAAAATAGACGTATCCATTTGTTGCCTTCGCTGTTTCTTGACTCTTATTCCTCGAATCTGTACTGCTTTGTTTTTTTTTTTTCATTCTGATTTGCTTCCAACAACTAATCTAAATACATCTCGATCTTAGTGAACGCCACTTAAAATTGCATACACAAATCACAGTTAATTGTAACACAAATACAAAAAAAAATAACTTAATTATATAATAACGAATATTTAAAATATTAATGAAAATATAAATACACACTAATTATTGTTTGACTATAAACAGAAAATATTTATTTAAATTAAAAATAATTGAGACAGAAAACAGACAGAAATTTATTTTTAGAAATTAGTAAAAGATCTTAAAATTGTGTAATGTTCTTATGTAAATGAAGAAAATTTGTATATGGTTTCTTATTATAATAATTAGAGGTGTTAGGTTTCTAAACTCTATTACTGGAATTAGTTAGGACGAAGAGTCTGTAAGAGCTCTCAAAAGATAAACATCATTAATGCTGCGGTCTGGCGTCCATTAGAAAATCGAGTAAGTTGATGAAAACTTCCTGAATGAGTCAAGTATATATATATGAGAATTGAAGCTGATGCAATGTGATTTGCAGTTTGTGATAACCAATAAATATGGTTTTATGATTAATACCAGAAATATGTGTTTCTGATTTATACTCGAAACATGCGTTTAGATCTGATTTATATCCGAAAATCAGATCTAATAGAGACGTCTTTTAAGGGCGCCACTAGAGTTAGGGAACATTTGTATCAATTTGTGTATGGGCGAGGAAATATCGAAAACGTTAATTGCTTGAGTGGTTGGGCCTAATGTTGGATGTTTATGTTGAAACTGTTGTAATTAAGTTAAAGAAGTAGCGATCGATTTGTCAGAGGAGCGTGGATGGTTTGGACCCTTTGGGTGGAGGAGTCGGGACTAGTCTTCTCATCCTTTGGAGTCCCCTATTGTTCGCATTGAAGATATGGTGATAAGGGTTTTGTATGGATAGTAGGAAGAAGTGTGAAATAAGAGTTGACAGTACGGTGGCGGCTCAGTGGATGAGAGTAGACATACGCTGACAGATCATCCCCCGTCCTCTGCCCATGGGACAAAGCCGTGCTCGCACGCCACGACAACCCCATAGACCGAGCCGTACGCTACATTCCAATGAACCCAACCACCTCCGAATGTTAATCTTGAACTATAATAGCTTATGTTCTCGTATGACGTGACAACTTCCCACGCATGCCAATCCACCACCCACCTCCCGTCAACCCGGAACATCCTGCTGCATTCAGGATCCGCTGCAAATCAAACAATCCAACAACTCCTCGACACATAAAGCGCACGACACAAACACAAGTTACAACACGACACGTATAGAAATAAATGATACTAATCACAAATTTACACAAAAACTGGATTTCATCAAAAATCAATTAACATCACTTCCAGACAGAAAACTCCAACATCCTACACCCTTTTTATGTGCCATAAATAAAGTACTTGAAATTTCTATTATTTTTGTACTCCCAAAATTTTAATATAGTATACTTTTGTAGATTTTTTTATGAAATTAATTAAATTGTTATTTTTTTAAGATAATACATATACAATTGTTCTTTTATATTCTAATACATAAAGTTTATATAATGAGAATAAAATTTTCTAATAGTAAATTAATCTGTATTTGTTTTGTTCATAGCATTAACGTAAGTTGAAGTAATTGGTATAAACTGGTAGTAAAGTACATGATCATTTATGTATTATTTCATTTGGCCCAATTCGTTTATCTGATCAATGCCCACCATATTTTGTGGTGCTTTAATCAACACAGAAATTAGCGCATTATTATTGGGGCGTCGAACGAAATGATTATATTTCAATATTTCCCCAGCACCGGAAATTGGATAAAGCTCGTCCCACAATTTCGCATGTTTATCATAGCAAACAGAAAACAAAAATAATAGGAATGCAGAGATAGATAGAGAAGTACATGGGAAATAGTCGAAAATGAGGTACATCAATGTTTGGTAATGCAATGTTGACTTGATTATTTCATTTAACGAACGGGCCCTTTTGTTAACATCACGCTGTGTTTATTTTCAATCTGCACGGATTTACATTCACTGACAAAAATCGTTTCAGATCTGCTACATCGTTTTGAAATGTTGTTTCCATTTTCGTGTATAATTCTTTTGGAGAATTCGGCAAATTGAATCTCGAGGCAAGGGTGAATTATGAGAGAGACCGGAAGTGGCTATAAACACAGCGGATGCAAAATAAAAACGTGCAGTAATGAAATGGAACGAAAGCGAAGTTAATTGGATCAGTGATAGCCCTAGTCAATGATGCATAGCTGCAGCAGAAGTTAACGTCAATAATTTGCTCTTACACTAATGAGATTAAATGGCAATCCACTTACGCTAAATATTCTGTTTAGGGAAGTTAATATCAACTATGTGCAACTTGCATTATAATCTAGAATCACATCTCAATTTTATCCGGAGGTTAAAACTAAAGTAATACTCGAAGATTAACAAAACGATTTCTTTCGTACATTGTGCAACTTGTATTATAATCTAGAACAGTGATTCCCAAAGTGGTCTATATCGACCCCCATTGGTCTATGACAACCTGCAAGTGGTCTACGACAGCGAAAAAGAAATTTGGGGGTCCATGAAATGAATATGAGGGTCCACAATAATGGATCTCAATATACACTAATAGTACCTATTTACTTACATTATACTATCTTATAATATAAAGACATATACATTATTTATAAAAGTACCTATGAAGTAAAAAAAAATTATATATATTTATAAAATTGTGTAAGTTGTAGGATATAGGCATTCGCAATACATTTTGAACTTGTAAAAACCTGGAATATAGTGAATTATGGAATATAGCGAGGAAATTTTTAATTTCCTTTCCATCGTCATAACTAGTGGAAAGGGAGTTCAGTGGTGTTACCAATCTCCTAACAAAAAAAGAAACAGACTGGACATCATTAGCCGAGGAGATTGAAGATTAAACCTTACAAAATTGACGACAAATGTTGATAATTTATCATTAAAGGTCATTAAATCCTTTTCATTAAAAACATTTACTTATTTATTAGTTTATTTTATAGTTTATATAACAGATAAAAAAATTATTTTGTGTAGTTTTAATTTAAATTCAATTAATAAATGTATAAAACCTAACATGTGTTTTTACTTTAAGTTTTTAACACTAAACTTCACTACAGTTAGAAATTTACAAAAAATCAATATCAGGTAAGTAGGGGATCTACTCAAAACCGAAAAACATGGCAAGGGGTCTACGACACAAAAAAGTTTGGGAACCTCTGATCTAGAATAACATCTCAATTTAATCCGGAAGTAAAAACTAAAGTTAGACTCGTTAACTAGGTTAACAAAACGATTCCTATTGGACGTTGTGCAAATTGCATTATAATCTAGAATCACATCTGAATTTTATCCAGTGGTTAAAACTAAAGGTTAACAAAACTATTGCTGTTGGACGTTGTGCAACATGTGTTATAATCTATAATCTCAATTTTATCCGGTGGTTAAAACTGAAGTAAGACTCGAAGGTTAACAAAACGATTCTTGTTGGACGTTTCTGTCTTTTGGCCCGCGGCGACGCTTTACAAAGGTTTATTACTTAACTTCTGTGTTTTAATTTAAGTTTCGCAAATTATGAAATTACGCACGGCCGACATCGTCTCTATGGAAAAGGAGCGAAAAAAAAAACAAGCGAAACGAGGCAGAAAAAATTGGAATATTGTCGAGGATGATGGAAGGCGTGGAGAGACGACTTCCAAGAGTTAATAATAATTCGATGAAGGCTTAATTTTACGTCTGTCTCGTCCATTCAGAACTTACTTTAAAATTATTTTTTAATTTGAAATGTCTATTTTTTTTCTCTGTGTTTTGCATTTTTTTTTTGTTGTTGTTAACAATGATAAAAAAAAATAATATTAATACAAAATATTTATTGAACTGTGATATTTGTAACAGTGTAATTACAATTAATATTTTGAAATATTAAAGTAAGTACAAATCTTATGAAAGAAGTAACTTCTTTATGACAACAGTTGTATGTATTTTTTTTGTTTTATAGAAAAGATTTTTTTAACATGTGTAAACAAAATAAAAGAAGAAATGCAATTGAAGTTTGAACGAAGAGATGCTGTAGTAAAAATCAAGTTCCTCCATTATTGATCCACCTATCCTAGAGGAGGTTAGCTGTCATTAAGGCTGTATTTACTTTGGATACAGCTGATCGGAATAATAATGGCGTACACTTTCCATGCCGTTTTTCCCGGTTCTGTACTTCGAACTCGCGGTGAAGTACTCTAAATTCAGCTACCTCCGAAGACAGGCATATCTTACTTTAAATTATAATATATGGAAAACGCACCGTCAATAGAATACTAATTCTTCACTTCATTTAACATGTCACAAAACCTATGTTTTATATCATTTCCCCTCAATTTTGGATTGGGACAATCATATAAATCCAATCTATTTACTATGTAATATATAAGTAGTATATAAATAGAAAAATGTTATGTAAATTGAATATGAGGATGAAAGTTATTTGTAGGAAATTTAAAGAAAAATTTAAATTAAATTAAGTACTTTGAGAAATATTATTACAAACTTTAATACTTTCATTGTTTAATAAAATTTGCTTTGTTACTTGAATGATAACATGAAAGTTATATCATATATGATTTAATTTAAATTAAGATAATTAATTAAAATTAACATGTGTTTTGTATTTTGTATTATTTGTTATTAAAGAATTTTAAGTACAAAATTATATTAAGATGAATTTTGTTATAAGTTATGTAATAAAATTTGAAAGGTAAACAACGTGTTTTGAGTATTTTACTTAGAGAGGTGATTGTTACTACTAATTACATTAATATTATAAATTATGTTATCAATTACGTAAATAGAGAAATATAAACCTATTTTTTTTAATCTATAAAACTCGTAGAAATTGAGGTTATAAAAATTATATAACATATATAAAATTCAACAAATTTGAATTTTTGTAAATAAATAAAATGTAATGAATTAAATTACAAATATTTTTTTTAAAAATCTATAAAACTCGGAAATTGCAGTAACGAAAATTATATTTTTAATTTAAATTAAATTTGATGAAATACTAACTTTTCATCAAATTTGTTGAACCAATTGTTTTACTTTCTTCCAAAAAGATGTTTTTTTAAGTTTTTAATATAAAAGATTTAAGGTAGTTTGAAGTGCAACTTGTGATGTTATTAAGGTAAGCAAGTTGTAGTTTTTTCTTTGGAAGTATACGTGGGTGTACTTTAAACGTTTCATTATAAGGAGGAGCAGTTCAGGGCTAAAGGTAATGCGGCGTTTAAATGTTTGAGCATAATTAAACTTTTATGAATATTGGCGATGAGAGGCTAATAGAAGGCAAGTTAAATTGTATGAATATGAGCGTCCCGTTAACATATGCAAATTTGCGGGGAAGGGCTCGCACTTAATGAACAAAGATGTAATCTTAGGTTGAAGGTTTAAGACTGCAATGTTGACTGTTCGGAGTGGATTCCGGCGTGGGGATTTACTGATGTTTAAAGTTGACACACTAACACCATATGGTTTGATCACTAAACGTGTGTATGTGAGAGAGATAGACTTTGTCTCTCTTGGTATGCGCGAATATGTGTTAGTGGGAGATTTAATGAGGGGTGGAAAGCTATTTAGGTGAGATGATTGCGGCCGACGGAGGACAGCTTCGTCCTTTTTCGGGATATCCTGAGGTGCGTGAGGTGGCGCCGTCCACCGTCTACCTGTGCTTCAGCAATTCTAATTACATATCTTACATGTTCTAGGCCCACCCATGTAACGTCTTTTGATTTTCCCATTGGTTTATTGGTGTGAGCTTGCGGTTTCCCATTGGTTAGCGTTTCGCGTCAGGTTGGAAAATGCGCGCATGAGTGAAGGTGAATGCGACCGACGCTTTCCCGGCTCCCTCAGTGCACTTTCGGCGCTCGCTAATTCCGGTTGCGACGCTTTATCCGTAGAAACGCGCGTTCCGAGCACGCGACGCGTAAAAAGTTTTCGAAACTTCTTGAAAAATGGCAGGAAAATTCAAGCCGAAGCTCACGTTCAGGATGAGGCTCCGCAATAAGTTGTCCCTTCTTGGTCTGTTCTTGGTGACAGTAAATGCAGTGTTTTCCGGTGAACCTTCAACCGCAACAAACATACCCACTAACGGTGAGTGAACAGTTTTCTAATTATAACTTTATAATATTTTCTTCATTATCTTTCATTATTATTTGTATTTTTTTTTATATATTTTAATTTATTTTGATTTTGTTTCTCAACAGTTTTAATTTTTTTTTTTGAATTTCGCGGTACAAAGCGAGCGCTCCACTACAGATAGAAACACTTGGCGTAGATGGCGAGCTTTGAAAAAGCCAGTGCCAAAGGTATTCCAATCGAATTTAGAATTGTCCTCCATTAAATATTAGACTTTTTTTTTGATCACGAGGAAACTTTATTGGATCGCTTTTTCTATCTCGCTGTTCTTAATAGTCAACGAACAAATGCAATAGATTTAAAAGTTGAGATTTAAATCGAAAACTTTACTTGAAAACAACAATTAAAATATTATTCAAAGACAATTATTAAAGTTAAAAAAAATTAAAAGAAGTCTCTTATATAAATTTAGTTTAAATTGGTGCAAATTGTAAAAATAATAGTTGAATTTTAATAAAATGACAATTACTTGATTTATTTTTTTAAATAAATTTAATAATTAAATGTTATTATTTTTGTTAATTGAAAAATTTTAAAATATAAAATTTTTATATTTCAATCTTGTAAGAAATCTTTCATTAATTTTGTTGGTTTAAGTTAATAAAAAAATTAAAAAGTGAAATAGAAATTTTATTGGAATTAATAATAAAAATTTAAAATATGGACAAAATATTTTAATTTAAAAAAAAAGATGTTAATTTGTTTTAATTTTTAATTTATAATAAGTGAAAAGAATTCAAAAAAAAAAGATGTTAATTTGTTTTAATTTTTAATTTATAATAAGTGAAAAGAAACTCATAAATAATGTAAATTTTTAAGAATAATTATATAATTAATTGTGTAACTTAAATTTTATTAAAAATTAATGAAAAGTAAATATTTGAATCTAAAGGATAGAAAAATATGAAAATTTTGAATTATATTATAAAAATATATGTCTTTTAAATATTTAATATTTTGATTTAATTTCAATATATTTATTATTGAAATTCAATAATAAAATCATGCAGAAAAAAAAATTAATAAAATCTAAAAATAATGTTAAAACATGAAATCCCATTTAGGGATATAAATGTTAATAGGATGGAGAATCCCATTTTCAAGCCAGAACTACTTTTAAATATAATCCCTGTTGAATCTTTCATTTCACTCAAACAAAATATTATAAATATTTGATAGGAATTGATTTGTTTTTGAAAGCAAATTTAATATGCATAAACTGAAACGTGACAATATACAACAGTTCCAATATAAATATAAATAAATATTTCTATTGACAAAGTATTTTCTTAACTCTACTAATGATGTACAGTTTGTTGTGTGTTTTATACACGTTTATTTATTGAAGCAAGATATTTTCTCTGACGTATTCTATTTGATGCTATAATTGGACTGGAAAACTTCCTTGAATGTATATTTTCCTGAACAACTGTTAAACATTTTCCATCCTTTCAATTCCGTCAGATCTTTATAAATCTAAATTTTCTACCTTCAAAATATTACAAATGAAAAAAAAAATTACATTTTTATTACTATTTTTTAACTATCAAAAATTTAAATGGTTGTTTTCAATTTCTTGATTATCAAATTTTAAGTTTAAAAAAAACATTTTTTTTGATTTTCTACTAAATTACTTTCATAACTATTAAATCAATGTGATTACTATAACCTTTGCAATATTATAACAGTGTGGTTTTTGAAATTGGAATTATTTGTTAAGAGTTTCAAGTTGTACCAGCAATGTTCAATGCAGGAGTATAAGTTGGAGATTTGCCAGAACCTAATAACAAGTACATCGGGAAAGCAGCGAATGGTCAAATTCTGAAGGTGCAAAGTGTGGAGTAACGAAAGGACAAAGAAGATGGAAGTGTTTGTGATTTTATTTTGAAGGTGACAGATATATGATTGTTTCTACGTGTTTGGTTGGGCGGACGAGTATTTTCATTCAATTTTCCGGGGAAGTCCCGTTCTTGACTCTCCTCCTCTTGGGTGCTTGGCAAGTCTGCTAACGTTCGTTGCCGTTTGGCGTCGTGCAGAATCGCAAATTCCCAGCATCGAAATGCGTACATGGAATTCGCACTTCGTCTTGCTATGTTTTCTTTTCTTTTATTTTATTTTTCCCTTATCCTTCGTTTCTTTTTCTGTCCCTTCTACTCTTCGAGAACTCCCTTTTTCCTTTCCCACACTTTTCTCCACCACTTGGGCCTTTCTCCATCTTCCATTTTTCCATCTGGGCTTTGCATACGTTAAGGTTGTTATCCCCCAATTTTTTCCTTCGCCGTGCGCCCCCTTGCACAAGTCATGTACCGAACTAAGTAAAATCGTGACTGCTATTGATCATGAATACGTGGATTTCAATTATGTAACGAACGTTTTTCTCCTATCTTCAACGATTTGTTCGGAAATATTTAAGAAATTTAATATGTTTTAAGTTCACATTTATAATAAAAAATCATTAATTCATAAATAAATTCTAATTAGATTTGTTCGAGAACCGAAATTTCCATAAGAATGAATGAAAAATGGATATAA